>NC_089769.1:21372083-21399583 GCF_040412425.1 Macrobrachium rosenbergii | reverse complement strand
TTTCATCTGATTGATGGAATTTAGGGCGGAATTTTCCTGGATTGACTGAGCGTGATCAGACATCCCATGCTTGGCTAACTTCTCTCTACAGGAATCGTCATTTTTAACAGAAGCGTTCTTCGAAAACATGTACATGGACGGACGCCATGTGCACACTCTAGAAATGAAATAAAATGGCTTAAATTTCAAACCTTCTGGCTTCCTGCTTGGAATAACGGGAGGTGTGTTGACGTAGCTGTGACGCCAGGGCAACCAGCGTTCTGATTGGCCAGAACAGAGGAGGAATCTCCCGCGTTTTAGCTGGACTTGAGAAAGAAAGAACGAAGAGAGAAACCCCGTCCTGGCTGTCATGCCCGCTTTGTTGGGAGCTGCTGGGCTCTGTTGCTGAGGGCGGGATGATGTACATTGGACTTATGTAGTCATTCAACAGTCTCCCGTGGTTTTCGAGGATCACTTTCTTTGTGGAACTCGTATTATATGTTAATTTCTTTGCATGCTGGCTTAGCAGCGATAGATGTCATCAGTGCATAATTATAGGCTGTTTCCTGGAAAATGATTTTTATTACTGTTGCGAGTATTGAACATCTTTAAATTTCCATTTTGCTAATCTTAAGTACTTTCAACCGGGCTGATTTTTCACGGTGCAGGATAATGATGACGATAATTTTAATGAATGATTTAATCTCTTTATTAGGGGTGAACGAACGCAAAGCGTAGGTAACGAGGAATGAAAATAAACACTTTTGTTACAGGGTATTCTTCACGAATGGAATAACCCCAAAATACCAGCACCTTACCGTTAGAAAAGGAAGTCATCATTCTCTATCGTGCATCAGAGATGGACAGAATCTTGCATCGGGAGGAAAAAGTCAATGACGTTTCTTTGTAAATCATTGATCAGCCTTTGAGAATTTCAGTATATAGCATTTAGTTTGTTTCAGATTTGATTTATGAACAATTGACGAATTTCGACGAGACTATCTTTGCAAGTTACGTTGTTTTTTTTTTCCTAAGGTGTTTTAGATGTGGCTCGTCTTAAGGAGGTAACTTAGATTTCGGGGTTATGTCTTGGAAATTGAATGTATTCCTTTATCAATACCTACTTCGGCCACCGAGTGTTCACGTTTTTTTTTTTTTTTTTTTTTTTTTTTTGTTTTGGAGAGTGTGTGTTTGTTTCCACGTTAACCAGCCGGCGCCATAGCTGAGGGATTAGGCATCTAAGCATTTGAAAAACTGCAAGACTATGTTACAGAATTGAGACGATAGCGAGTGCCGGAAATTTTTGCTTGGTCATCTCACATCATGATGGTATGAAACTTGATAACCAGACAAGTCAACATATGCGAGTGCAGTGGTTGCTCAAGCATATATTAATAATAATGAAAACATATCATGATGGGAACAAAATGGGTTTTAAAAACGTTTGCCAGAACGTTGTGACGAAAAAGCGGCCTTGAAAGAACCACTGCTTAAATTCTGGTAAGAAATTATGTCCATACTGATTAAAAATTTTGCCTTTGGTTACTGTCATGCAGATGGGTGCTGTGAATTGTATCCAAGATGGTTTGGCGAATCATGTTGGGATTCATTGTTAATGTGCAGGTTCCGTAGCTGAATGACTACTCCGAAAATGGCAAGGGAGCACATGAATACAAAGTGATTCTGATGTATCCTTTTTTTTTATTCCATCTATCATCGCGCGTGTTTTTAGAAGTAACTTTAACATCACGAGTCTTCTGTTTTCAACAATATCTAGGATAGCGACTTTTCTTTTACTGAATTTTGCACCGCGAGTATTTTATAAAGCACATCCAGCATCATGACTGTTCTTTTTTAATTGTATCTGTCATCATGAGTATTTTTGGTTAGATGGTCTTCACCTTGATATCAAAGGCAAACAGCATAAAAAGTTGGAGGAAACGAAAGTATCAGATACAATGCAGAATTACGTAACGGTTAATGGGTAAGTCTGCTTCTGTTGTAGTGACGCCATTCGTTTGTTGCTCTCTCCTCTTCCGTCGAGGAACTTGGGCTTACAAGCACAGGTAGGTAGCTGATATTCTCCCAAGTTTCATTTGGAGAAGCTTCGTTTTATTATGTCAGCCATTTTACTTGCACGATGTACCTGTATGTGGCTTTGAGCTAAGATCAAGTCATTGATATTAGTATTATTAATATTCGTGTATTCGGACGCTTTTACTCACCCGTCAAGTGTTTAAGACGCCTTCGCAAAGAACCAGACGAAAGTCACCCCGCCTGTGTTTTATGTAATGGATCGAATCCGTCGTCAAGTGCCCCTGGCCTGATGGGGGTAACTAATGGATGCTCTTTTACCGTGATGTCAGGTCTTATTTTCGGCTCGGTTCGAAATGAGACGTTTGTTTCCTGAACTGATTTTATTTTGTTTTCACTGGATTTGCCAAAGGGAGACCAGCCAGTATTACATCAGAGGTGGATATGGTGCAATTAAGTTTCAGGTTTAAACCATTGTTTATATATATTATATGTGTATGTGTATATATATATATATATATATATATATATATATATATATATATATATATATATATATATATATATATATATATATATATTTCAACTTTTAGCTGTTTGCTCCTACTGGGGACGAGTCCAGAGAATAAAGCAGCACAACAGTCAGTACCGTGCCACAAGTATACTTTAACTGGTGAATCGTGGATGAACCCCTGTGCAGTAAACTTCCACACCATTAGTCACTTCATACATCTACTTTTAAGGCTCACCATTAGCCCGTCCATATATCCATGCATGCATACATAAATACATAATGTATATACAGTATATTTATATACATATATATATATATATATATATATATATATACAGTATATATATATATATATATATATATATATATATATATATATATATATATATATATATATATATATATATATATATATATATATATATATATATATATATATATATATGGTTTTGTCGCTTAGCCTATGCAATATAACTTTTTACTGTTTTAAACGTTAACGTTAAGCTACAAATACGACTTTATATGGAATTCTCATTACTTTGGGAATAACTTCTACCCAAGGAGTGTTGTAGTTGATCGTTGAATCTGGCCCGGCCAAGTTTCCAACTTGTGCCTCGGTAGACGTTGTGATAAAGAGAGAGAGAGAGAGAGAGAGAGAGAGAGAGAGAGAGAGAGAGGATAAACTTAACTGGGGAAAGGTTAACGAAAATGACATCGGTGTCAAAGCACTATTAAAGAAAAACAATCTGTTGCCTTTCTGTGATCAGAAAACTAAAAGAAAATATGTATGACTAGAATTATTATTATTGTTATTTTTGTTATGTGAGCAGATTTTCCACGCATCAGCCTCTGCGGCGAGCGAGGTGCTGATTAATTTATTGGGAACTGCAATATTCTCCCGAGTTAAACCCATGAAAATATGCGCTTAGATCCCACTCAGAAGTCTTAGCGGCACTGAAGTGCTTTTATGTAGCCTAGGGTGTGCAGTCTAAGACGATATTGGACAAAGAAGGAAAGTCTTTATAAACGGTATCTTTTTTCATCTTAGATTCTTAACGTATTTAAAGTTTGCCTTTGTACAGATGTTTACTTAATAGGTAAATTATCAGTTAATTCGTCAGTTTTTATTGGTCATTATTTTTTTTCGCACATTTCACCATTTGTTACCTTAGTGTTGTCTGTGTGTCTGCGGATTCCTGTTTCGATAAGATACCGTTGTCTGTCGGGTTATGCCAGTAAGGCTATATTAGTGATACCATTATTGCCTAGATACATTTATTTTATATCAATACTGATATTTAAATGGATACTTTTAACTTTGTGCCTAATCACTACTCTCACAATAAACTACTGAACAGTTAGGCAGCCTTCTTTAATTAGCTGTTCAAATAGGTAATTATATGTTGTATATTTTTTTCATATTAGTCTATTACTCCTAACAGGTAGCGGCTACGGTCACTGCCACGTTTGTACGTTAACTGGCGAATCGTGGGCGAATATACAACATTGGCTTACCGTACTGATGCACCTACAAAAGTTCATTCGCATTGAGTCAACAACTCCCCCTCCCACTACACACACACACACACACACACACACACACACACACACACACACACTCTGTGCCGTTCACGTCTGTCTTAGGACGAACTTTCGTGCTTCAGGGATGTTATCCAGTACTTTTAGGTCCTGTCCTCTTCCCTTCTAACACTTCCAAATTATACAACGCTTTATCAACCTATCGCTCTCCGTTTTGTCTACATGACTAGACGATTTCAAAATCATCGCCTCCAACGTCGAGTCATACAGAGAACGTCTGTGAAATTGCGCCACGCACGTCTTTCTTGTGGTATGTCCTCTGCAAATTTCAACTCGTCTCCAGCCTCCCTTCTCATAGTATCACCCAAGTAAATTAGATCTGGTTCTTCCAACTCTTTCGGTTCCCACGTATACAGTATAATATTCTCCTAGAGGCTGTGCAAAGAACATGTTATTATGTTGCTAAATTGTGCCTATATTATGGAAGACATTAATCCACCATATAGATGCCAGTGAGTGTGCTGATTGTGTATACATATACTTAATGGGCTCCGCTTATTATCCGTACATAGTTCTTTTATTACAGAACCAAGTCTTTACAAAAGATAACTGCAAATGTGACTTAAGTTTTAAGTCATAAACGCACCGTTTATTTATCCTTTCGTCTTCCACCTCTCGTTCGAGTTGAGGCGGGCTGTTTGTGTATATATTCTCTGATGACACGAGATTATTATGATTTCTTGCGGTGTTTGGAATCATGACACTGGACACGACGCGGTCCATGTTACTCACTCCTTTTGGTTAGTCCTCCCTCTGACTAATGTATCGTCTTACCTCTCTTACATCCGCCTCCTATTCCCCACAACTACTTCCTTCGCTAAATACTTGTATGTGTGAATAGGAAATGAAGAAAAGGAAGTGAACTTTTATTTAAATTTTGCCTCCATAGAAGTTAGTTTATTGTAGACACAGCCTCTCATTCTCTGAAAGACGTAGCATCACTTTGTCTCACGTGAACAACTTTGATAAATAAGTCGCCTTGATAAGGTAGTTGATGTACTTGAGAACTCTTAGTGGACAAAGTAATGTTCTTTGCTTAAAATGCAAAATTTTACTGGTGGCATGGAGTTTTAAGGTTTATGGTATTATAAACAGCAACATGTGAAGGAAATTGATAGCGAATTCACTTTGCATCCAGATATTTCCAGTTTTTTATAAATTATTTCAAGATCATTATGACTGGTATGCTCTGAAGAGTAAAACGCTATCCATAATCACGCCTAGCTTTTATCTGAAAGAATTTAGCGATTACCGGTACTGTTATAGCTATTATTGTTGTTAAATAGCAAATATGGAGACATACTGTCATTAATGTAGCCAGTTCTAAAAATGCTGAGTTTGCGGTCTTTTCATTCAGGCATTCTTTGGGCCGGCTCACTAGCCATCAAGTACCAAGTGTTGACTTAAGAACAAGCCTTGAGCCGCGAGGCTTTGTGAGAAAGAGTTCACGTAGGCTCATAACGCCGCTGTGGGTTTTAGGGTATTGGGTGGTGAAGCCGGAGGGTGAGATGGTTACGAGAGGGGATAAAGGACACAGAGGGAACATTTTCTGTAACACGTAAATCTTCTCTCGCCTTTGTTGTTCGTGGCCGATTGAACACGTCCGGAGAGAGGGGACGGAAACCCCTTTGTCGCTGTGAAGGCATGGATAATAGACCTTAGGAATGTTAACAGTGGGTTGGAGACTACAAAATGTGATTTGTTGAGAGAGAGCTCAGTAGAATGTTTATAAGAAGGGAATTTTCGAGAGCCCACTCGCTCATGTGCGTGCGTTGGAGAAAATAGGTTATATTTACACAAAGGTTCATTGCATTTCATGATAACAACTGAAGTTAGTAGTAGCCCTAGCTCTTCGCCAGAGCCCGAGAGAAACGTCTGACAGCACATCGGATGCCCTGAGCTACAACGAGGCGAATTGGTGGGAGCCAGTCATGCGGAACTGTTGAACTTCAGGAGAAGACTAACTCAGAGAGAATAAGCCTCTAAGGCAGGAGCGGCTAACGAAACCCCAGTGACGATCAAAAAGGGTATTTTTGGTTTGTGGGTTCGTGATATCTTCCAGCTAAGGTGACACGGACAATTCTCTTTTTTTTTTTTTTTCTTTATTTAAAGCCACCCGGAGATCTTTTTGTGAGATGCTGTCAGTTCTAATGTTCTGTTGACAGTTAAGGTAAACCGTTGAAATATATTTGGCTGGGGCTGTTTATTTTTGTTTGCCAGAACTTTGTCCGCCCGTTGAGTTTGGTTCTATATAAAGCATTCTTGTTTGTAATTTTTTTAATGCTGTATAAGTAGTTCTCTAGTAATATTTGTGGTTTCAATGATGTTTTAAGTGGTTTTGGTAATTTCAGTGATTTTCAAGGCGATGATTAAAGAGCTCGCTGATAAACTCTCTCTCTCTCTCTCTCTCTCTCTCTCTCTCTCTCTCTCTCTCTCTCTCTCTCTCTCTCTCTCATGGTCCAGGTAGAAGCCGTAAACGCTGGTGGGAAAAGTTAGGGATGTCATTCAGAGGTATCCTCTAGAGGTAACCTTTGTTTACTTGTGTTCTTTTTTCTTTTCTTCGTGTGTTGGAATATGTTTGGTTTTTCTAGGCATCAGACTCCATCAAGTCTGCTTCAAAATTGTTTGATAGGGGCTAAAGTTTTGAAAATTGAAAAAGTTAGCCAGTATGGGAAGGAAGTTTTAAGATTCTAATTCACGAGAGAGAGAGAGAGAGAGAGAGAGAGAGAGAGAGAGAGAGAGAGAGAGAGAGAGAAAGAAATTTCCAAAGTGGTATCCTTAGGTTAATTTTGTTTTGACAAATTCTCTCTCTCTCTCTCTCTCTCTCTCTCTCTCTCTCTCTCTCTCTCTCTCTCTCTCTCTCTCTCATGTAAACTTAGAAGGAAAGGAACATATTTTCCCATCGGGATTTATTTTTTATTCACTTGTCCACTTTTTTTTTTTAGCCTACATTGGCGTCAGTGATTCAGGAAGCCTTTAATCAATGTATTCTAGTTTAAAAAACAGATTTTAATTCCTTCGACAAATGCATGTTCCTTTCATATTGATAATGTAGCTTTTGCTAAACTAATTGAAGGAAGCGTACTCAACGTCCTAGTGGCGATTAATTTATCCATGGGTAGTGTACCAGTTATAAGTGACACTGATTTGGAGAGAAACCCACTGTAAATTTTTTGCAAAACTGAAATCTGCATCGAGACTTTTCGGGAATCTGCTGAGATCTCTATTTAGCTTCTGATATGTTTCGATTGTAAGAATTATTGCGACCTTCACTCTGCATGAAATTATGAGAAGTTGAAACTGTTATGATAATAAGTCAAGAATTTTTTTTTTTTAGGTAGCAACAGATGAGAAATAAAGAATTTTTTCTTGAAAAATATATTTTTCATTTTTTGTGTAATTTATCAGGTACACTAGGCTATGCTGCGCTGCGCTGGGTTGTTTAAGATTTTGTTGTAGTAAAAATTAGATTAATTAGTGCTAGAATAAAATATATTGAATGATTTTGCCGTTTTCCTATTATTATTATTATTATTATTATTATTATTATTATTATTATTATTATTATTATTACAAAGGGGAAACACATCCAAGAGAAATTATGCTTCATTCGTCCACTACATCAGACTCCGAATCTGCTTTGAGTTTTTTCAATGTAGTGTGGTGTTTACCCATCGAAGTACTAGCCAGATTCCTTGTAACTCAGTTTCATGGATCGAAAGCCCAGCAGTGAGCAATATCAATTTGCATTATGTCAATCACGGTGGAACACAGGATAGCAAACAACTACTTATAGGTACGTCGATTTGGTTTCTGAAGTAATTTTGACCTGTTGGAATTTTAACGCCATCTCTTCCAGGATGAATAGAATCTGACCCCGTCTTCGTGGATGGTTAGAATCTGACCCCATCTTCGTGAATGAATAAAGTCTAGCCCCATCTCTTCAAGGATGAATAGAACCTAACCCCATCTCTTCAAGGATGAATAGAATCTAACCCCATCTCTTCAAGAATGAATAGAATCTAACCCCATCTTCATGGATGGTTAGAATCTGATCCCATCTCTTCGAGGATGAGTAGAATCTAACTCCATCTTCATGGATGGTTAGAATCTGATCCCATCTCTTCGAGGATGAGTAGAATCTAACCCCATCTTCGTGGATGGTTAGAATCTAATCCCATCTCTTCGAGGATGAATAGACTCTAACCCCAACTTCGTGGATGGTTAGAATCTAATCCCATCTCTTTGAGGATGAGTAGAATCTAACCCCATCTTCGTGGATGAATAAAGTCTAACCCCATTTTCGTGGACGAGTAGAATCTAACCCCATCTCTTCAAGGATGAATGGACTCTAACTCCATCTTCGTTGATGGTTAGAATCTAATCCCATCTCTTCGAGGATGAGTAGAATCTAACCCTATCTTCGAGGATGGTTAGAATCTAATCCCATCTGTTCGAGGATGAATAGAATCTAACACCATCTTCGTGGATGAATAAAGTCTTACCCCATCTTCGTGGATGAATAGAACTTAACCTCATCTCTTCAAGGATGAATGAACTCTAACCCCATCTTCGTGGATGGTTAGAATCTAATCCCATCTCGTTGAGGATGAATAGAATCTAACCCCATCTTCGTGGATGGTTAGAATCTAATCACATCTCTTCGAGGATGAGTAGAATCTAACCCCATCTTTGTGGATGAATAAAGTTTAACCCCATCTTCGTGGATGAATAAAGTCTAACCCCATCTTCGTGGATGGTTAGAATCTAATCCCATCTCTTTGAGGATGAATAGAATCTAATCCCATCTTCTTGGATGAATAAAGTCTAACCCCATCTTCGTGGATGAATAGAATCTAACCACATCTCTTCAAGGATGAGTGGACTCTAACCCCATCTTCGTGGATGAATAAAGTCTAACTCCATCTTTGTGGATGAATAGAATCTAACCCCATCTCTTTGTGGATAAATAGAATCTAACCCCATCTTAGTGGATGGTTAGAATCTAATCCCATCTCTTCGGGGATGAGTAGAATCTAACCCCATCTTTGTAGATGGTTAGAATCTAAAACCATCTCTTTGAGGATGAATAGAATCTAACCCCATCTCTTCGAGGATGAGTAGAATCTAACCCCATCTTCGTGGATGGTTAGAATCTAATCCCATGTCTTCGAGGATGAGTAGAATCTAACCCCATCTTCGTGGATGGTTAGAATTTAATCCAGTCTCTTCCAGGATGAGTAGAATCTAACCCCATCTTCTTGGATGGTTAGAATCTAATCCCATCTCTTCGAGGATGAATAGAATCTAACGCCATCTATGTGGATGAATAAAGTCTAACCCCATCTTCGTGGATGAATAGAATCTAACCCATCTTGTAGGATGAATAAAATCTAACCCCATCTTCGTGAATGAATAGAATCTAACCCCATCTTCGTGGATGGTTAGAATCTGACCCCATCTCTTCGTGGATGAATAGAATATAACCCCATCTCTTCATGGATGAATAGAATCTAACCCCATTTTTGTGGATGAATAGAATGTAACCCGATCTTCATGGATGAATAGAATCTAACCCCATCTTCGTGGATGGATAGAATGTAACCCCATCTCTTCAAGGATGAATAGAATCTAACCTCATCTTCGTGGATGAGTAGAATCTAACCCCATCTTCGTGGATGGAAAGGATCTAACCACATCTTCGTGGATGAATAGAATCAAACCCATCTTCGTGGATGAATAGAATCTAACTCCATCTTCGTGGATGATTAGAATCTAATCCCATCTTCGTGGATTGAAAGAATCTAACACCCATCTCTTCTAGGATGTATAGAATCTAACCCCTTCTTCCTGGATGAATAGGCTCCAACCTCATCTTCGTGGATGGATAGAATCTAACCCCATCTTCGTGGATGAATAGGATCTAACCCCATCTTTGTGGATAGATAGAATCTAACCCCATCTTCGTGGATGGATAGAATCTAACCCCATCTCTTCCAGGATGAACAAAATCTAACTCCATCTTCGTGGATGGATAGAATCTAACCCCATCTTCGTGGGTGAATAGAATCTAACTCCATCTTTGTGGATGAATAGAATCTAACCCCATCTCTTCCAGGATGAAGAAAATCTAACCCCATCTTCGTGAATGGATAGAATCTAACCCCATCTCTTCCAGGATGAATAGAATCTAACCCTATCTTCGTGGATGGATAGACTCTAACCCCATCTTCATTGATGAATAAAGTCTAACCCCATCTTCGTGGATGAATAGAAGCTAACCCCATCTTCCAGGATGAACAGAATCTAACCCCATCTTCTTGGATGGATAGAATCTAACCCCATTTTCATGGATGGATAGAATCTAACCCCATCTCTTCCAGGATGAATAGAATCTAACCCCCATCTTTGTTAATGAGTAGAATCTAACCCCATCTTCGTGGATGGATAGAATCTAACCCCATCTTCATGGGTGGATAGAATCTAACCCCATCACTTCCAGGATGAATAGAATCTAACCACATCTTCGGGGATGAATAGAATCTAACCCCATCTTCGTGGATAGATAGAATCAAACCCCATCTTCATGGATTGATAGAATCTAACCCTATCTCTTCCAGGATGAATAGAATCTAACCACATCTTCGTGGATGAATAGAATCTAACCACATCTTCGTGGATGGATAGAATCTAACCCCCTCTTTGTGGATGAATAGAATCTAACCTCATCTTTGTGGATGAATAGAACCTAACCTCATCTTCATGAATGAACAGAATCTAACCTCATCTTCATGGATGAATAGAATCCAACCCCATCTTCGTGGATGGATAGAATCTAACTTCATCTTTGTGGGTGAATGGAAACTATGGATATCAGATTTAATCGGTTATGAGCAGCAACTACAGTGATGATACATGTCCCGTAGTGGGGTAGTGCCGTTTGTGCACCTCACGCACTACACTAGGCATTTCTTAAGTATCTTTGCAGCGTCCCTTCGACCCCTAGGTGCAACCCCTTTGATTCGTGTTACTGTACCTCCGTTCATATTCTCTTTCTTCCGTGTTACTTTCTTCAACCCTCGCCTAACAATTGTTTCATAGTACAACTGCGAGGTTTTCCTCCCATTACCTTTTTCAAACCTTTTTACTCCAGATTTCATTTTCAACGCTGAATGACCTCATAGGTCCCAGTGCTTGTCCTTTGGCTTAAATCTTATGTTCTAATCCTAATTGTACATTGATACGTTGAGTTTTGCTCGGTGAACATTGTGACTGACGTATTTTAATTTGTGGGTGAATTTGCTTATTTGCAAATAATAATTGAGAAGAAATTGAGTCTCAACAAAAATTGAAGGCAAGTGTAATAAAAGATTTTTGGTGTAGCAGAACAAGTTATTAATTATAGCTGATAAATAAACCTGACCCCTCTTGTTCAATGTTTAACTGAAGGGAGGCCGTTGGGAGGGCTTCCACAATTCATCCAGGAAGATGTCTGTGATGATGAAGCTCGCACAAGGCTCATAGTTTCATGGTTGTACTCGTTAGTGTCAACAACATCCAGCGCTGGTTATGAGCATTGTTCCCATTATTATTATCAGTAGTAACACTGGTTGTCATTGAAGTTACTATGACATTGATAAGGATGGCTGTTAAAGCTCTCTCTGTCTCTCTCTCTCTCTCTCTCTCTCTGAATAACCTAAGCATTGAAGTACTTCCCCGCCTTTAAAGTGGTAGATTTAATCGACTAACAAATAAGATCAGATCTTAGGAAGTTTTTGTATCCACATTGTTGTGGAAACATCCGGTTTCCGGAAAGGAATATTTGGAAATTCAAGATTTCTTCGGGAAAATCGTCTTGTAGGTCCACTTGTCAGCATGCATGAATGATAGTTGAATGCAGAATGAGCACTGAAGGTCTTGCAAGCTAGCCACCATGAGGGAACGATTGCTTGGATGTACCGTAAGGAATCTTTCGAAGCTGGCCCGCTTTAACGTTCACTGCTCTTGAAAATTTGAAAGACTTACAGGAACCGGCCTTTAGCCAGCTTACAAAATTTTGCAGTTTTGGGGTTATAAGTTTGTAACATATTACCCACATATTTTAGCTTAAAAATTCTTTTTCGGTTTGTTTTTATGCTATAAGTCCCATCATTTTTTGCTGTGTAGCCGTGAAATTATATATGTTTAGTCTGTATAGATTGTTTAGAAGTCAGTTACAGTATGATAGGAAACCGATAAAGGATGTGACCTTAATGAAAGGGACGAGCATTTCTTGTGCTGAAAGTTTATGAAACGACGACATTCATGCACGAGTGATTTAACTCTTCAAACGAATTCAGGTTTTGTAAGTCAGAGCAGTAAATGGTCTTCGTTTGATTGCATATATTCACTAAGGCATAATTTTCCTCAGACAAAGAGATTAGGTAAAAGTCATCTGTGGATTTTTACGAAAATTTTACCACAGGTGGACCTCATGATGACTGGCAATGAGTGGTTAGAATTAAGATATCCGGACTTGGCTAAGGGACTTTTTGGAAGGTTTAAGAGAGGGGCGTGAGGGCGCGGGATTGCACAGCTTTGACAGAGGTATGCGGTCTGCAAACGCTCCTGCTTTTACATGATCTGTTATATATGAAGTGGGGAGAAATTTTAATGAGTTCATTTCCTCAGGAACTTTGAGTTATATTTGCGTAAGGTAGTGAATTCATTTTTGCAAAAGGCAGTCATTTTTAGCTTCTGTAAAAAAACTATTGAGGCGGCTATTTGTCTGTCCGTCCGTACTTTTTCTGTCCGCCCTCAGATCTTCAAAACTATTGAGGCTAGAGGGTTGCAAATTGGTATGTTGATCATCCACCCTCCAATCATCAAACATACCAAATTGTAGCCCTGTAGCCTCGGTAGTTTTTATTTTATTTAAGGTTAAATATAGCCATGATCGTGCGTCTGGCAGCGCTATATTTGCCAACAACACAGGCCACCACCGGGCAGTGGCTGAAATAGTGCTGCCATCAAACCCCAAAAGATGCATACTTTTCGAGTAGGTGATCCCATCAGTGTCATAAATTGCACCCTATATTTTTGGAAAGAGTAGCTCTTTAGGAGTTAGAAACTGGCGAAAGTTTTTATAACCCTCCAAAGTAACTCACCACACTGCAAATTTTTACGGACTTTCTCGCAAAAAGATTAGTGGGTATGATCGCTATATTAGCTATAACTTCTGATAGAGTTATGATATCTGTACATTACTTATACCATTGGAAAGGGGGAATATTCAGCTATCTGATGGTATGTAAAATATGCACAAATTCTGAATACATAACCCGAACTGGTCATTAAAAGACAAAATAAATTGTCAAACAGATATTTGGAGAACAAAATTTTCACTATCAGTACAATTAGACAGCAATATGCGTGTATTTATTATTTTTTTTAACCAATGATGATTTCACCATAAAATCTATATTTTCATAGTGTATCCATATAATTTTATATACTGTAATGCAATATAAAAAAACGCTTATTGGCGAAGTTCAAAATTTCTAAATTTTCACGAAAAATCAAATTCACAGAAGGGGAACATAAAATGATAACGTGAATTAATTTGAATCCAGCTGACTGTACATGTGAAGTTATAAATGGCATCATTACCCTTTGAAATGCAAAAGCCTTTGATGAAGAACAAAAATAACAAACACATTTTGTTGTAAATATATCCGGAAAAAAATGACAATCGTAGCACACATAATTAATATAAAGGATCCATTTTCAGAACTGATAAAATTAGATCTGTTTAACCAAACAGAACATTGTTTATAAAAATGAATATTTAAGAAAAGAATCAGTCTTCTAAATCGGAGTCACTATCATCAAAAGAAAAGGCAGGTCATGTAAGAGGATTTGTGCAGGTATGGCCAGAATCAGATTCGTCACCTGGCAGGTTAGCTTCACGTAGACATGCAGAAGCACATGGTTGGTTTTTCGTGAGACATGTGCACTTGGTATTGCAAGAGTTTTCTTTGCATTGGCATATCAAATCATTTAATAACTCAGGTGTTGCTGGTGACTGAGACATCATTACAGGACAAAGCGAATTTGACATGCCACGATAATATCCAAACAAAACTGGATCAGGCACCTGTGGGTCTGTAATAGGTGCTGTCGCCACATCAAGAACTGGAAAACGGTGGAGCACATGTTGGTGGAAGCTGTCCTCTGCGGGAGGAAGTTTCCTAGGGACAGTTTTCTTTGCCGCTCACAACCTAACATGTTCAGAGAATCACAACCTGTTTTTACTTGTTTAGTATTGTTATTTATACAGTTTGTAATGTACACATATTCTCGTGGCGTAGGTTGCGTTGGCCATGAACTTGAGCAGGAATGACTTGCTTGGAACAAGAAAAACAACTTTTGACTCTAGAGAAGAAAAGTAAGGCGCAGTCCTAATATACGATATTTTACAGGAAGTGTCGGCGTAGTTTTCAAATCACTCTTTTTCATTTTTAGTTTTCTGTAGAAGAAAACTGTAGTGCCGGCTTTGTCTGTCCTCAGATTTTAAAAACTACTGAGGCTAGAGGGCTGCAAATTGGTATGTTAATCATCCACCCTCCAATCATCAAGCATACCAAATTGCAACACTCTAACCTCGGTAGTTTTTATTTTATTTGAGGTTAAAGTTAGCCATAATGGTGCCTCTGGCAACGATATAGAACAGGTCACCACCAGGCTGTGGTTAAAGTTTCATGGGCCGCGGCTCATACAGCATTATACCGAGACCACCGAGAGATAGATGTATTTTCGGTGGCCTTAATTATACGCTGTAGCTGCTGTACAGAAAACTCGTTTGCGCTGTAGAAACCTCTGCGCATTTTTTACTTGTTTTATATTGAAGATTGTGACAGTGAATGGCTTTAGGGTCCCGGCTTCAGGGCTTTCCCCTAAATGTCATAATGGCATTAACTTATCTTGGTATTATCGTCGCCAACGGGAAAATCTCAATTTTTCAGAACAGGGTTATTCATTAAGTAAGTTTTATTTCTATGTTCAGAGGGTCAGTTGGAATAAATGGGTATAACAGTGTTTGTAATATAATGTCCTCTGTATTTTCACAAAAATGCGCGATTCCCATACTTTATAATAGTTGTGTGTGTGTGTGTGCTTGCATTTCTTTGTAAAGCAAAATTAGCAACATTGTGATGAAAATTTGGTTGTGGTATTTCATTTGTAGTTGCGACAATGTAAAGGTTACTTGGGCGTTTTGATTTTCTTGTATGTAGCCAAAATAACAATAACATTTTAATATTTTTTTTTTACACAACTTACTTCCACCAATTTCTCTCACCGCCAAACTTAGTCGTAGAGATGTGGAGGGCTCTTCAACCTTAGCTACTATAGCCTATATGACGTAATAAATAATAACTCATCAAACATTATATACTTAAGAACAAAAGCCGAGAACCTTTCCGTTACTTATATGGATTCATGTTACATTATTACTTAGATCTAAAGACATCGAATATAACTAGCTAAAAAAATTTCTTTTTGAAAATTCTCCCGAATGTTGAGGATTTCAAAATAGATCGACTCGGTCAAAACATTGATTCAGGGTCACTATAAATCGGCAAAACACATTCACGTTGATCACCACTAGAGAAGTGATCCCTCACCAGCTCTTCAAAAGAAATCTGGACTAAACATGGGCAATTAGTGGCGTGAGTTGCTGTGAGCACACACTTGAACAAGCTTCTTGTCATGACAGTAAACATGCGCGATACTTTCCTGTGTCTTCGCTGGATAAGATTCATTTGTTTAATGAAAGTGCCAGGGAGAAAACGCTCATAAAGTGATATCCAAGACTTGAATTGTAATCAGCAGAACGTCGAAGTGATTGTACTTGAATCGTGGATATGTAGTGCACATTAATTAAAAACATTCGGAGAGTTGACTGGATATAAAAGATACATCTAAATTTGCTGTAAAGATAATCTTGACAACTTACGTAAAAATAAACCATTGGAAACTCACCACTTATGGTGATGACAATAATATATTAACGCGAGAATATCATAAAGGAGGTAATAAGTTTAAATATAATCTGAAATATTTTGAGAAAAAAAATACGTTGTATAATGAAAAAAAAAAAAAATTAACGTAATGGTACGTTATGAAGAAAGGACATTAAGTTTATCAAATTTTTTATCAGCCGAAAAATCTCGAACAGTTTTATATAATGTACATAATCTTGGATACTGAGGCCATGTTTTAAGATCACATGTGGGAAGGGATTTGGTATGGTCTGTTGAAAGGGTTTGAATTGCTTCGAAAGTTAAGCACAGTTTCAAATAGAAAAGATTTAGGCAGAACCAAAGATGTGGGTAAAGAAGAAAAAACCTGGGTTTAGTTTGGTTTCTTTACTGCTACGGATCTTGTGCCGAGTAAACTGAACCATTTCTGAATGACGGTCAGAAACTGGATTTGAATAAGCAACACACCACGGGCAACAGGCAAAATTGATGAACGCTACGGGCAGAGACAGAGAGGCTCATTCAAGGCAAAAGTACTTGCGTTGTTCTTAGGCTAAAACTTTCTCAGTTTTTCATTCGCCAGCCTAGTTGCATCGATAAGCAAAATGATCAAGTCATGACATATTTATTGAGTAATGAGTGAAGGCTATTACCAAAGGAAAACCAATTTATACTACAGCTATAACTATATGCCACCTCTGTTCTCTTCATTAGTAGAGGCTACGGAACTTTGTGCCTTGAACGAAAATTTCGTCAATAATTCAGTGCCCGAGCCAAATTTCAAGTTGCTGGCGTTAGTATAGATTTTGCGAAGCTTTACTCTAATTTTCTAGAAGTACAAAATATATAGTGAGGCATAATATATTATATAGTATAAACGTACTTTTCCATAAATATACGAAAGCCAAAATATCTAAGACAAAAGCAGATAAAAGAAAATGAACTAAAACAGTGCGACGAACCGTTGGCATTGCAGCTCTTTTTACTCCTCTGACCTAGGCGACTCTCCTCCGAAATCCTCAGACATAGAGACATCTAATCCCAAATACCCACTTGAAAGAAATCGCTTTGAGACTCTGTCTCAAGAAGAAGCGATAATCCTTTTTAGCATCTCCGAGAATCAACATCCACTTCCGTTCCAACGGCGTAGAGAAAAACTAGGTCAAGCTTAAAGATCGAGGAACAAAACAGCACCCCAACTTTAACACAATGGCAGGTAAGGGAGTGGCGCCCCCTCAAATGCAAGAAATCCCATCCTCCCTTCCTTTTCAACCTCTCCCTCCCACCCCCACTCCTGTCACCCCACACCAAGAGACCGACCTCCCGCACTTCAAACGAAAGCATTCGATGCACACACCAGAAACAGAGAGGAGAGCAGAAGCAGTTCTCGTGTGACATTACACCTACGCCTCCCTTTCCCCCGTCAAAGGTCGAAAGGTCAGGTCACGCTATATCCATACGACGTGTGATACTGCAGCTTTGGATTCAAGCAGTGTTCTGTGAATCATCATTTTGAAATCTCAAGAATGCTTACGATTCTGAAGAAGTTTAATAAATGACGATTATATATATACAGTATATATATTCATACATATACACACACACACACACATATATATATATATATATATATATATATATATATATATATATATATATATATATATATATATATATATATATATATATATATATATATATATATATATATATATATATATATATATATATATATATATATATATATATAGTATATTGTGTGTGTGTGTGTAAAAAACGGGCTGTGTTAATCAGAGGGCCCAGAGAGAATAGGATGCCTGGATATTCTATGCAAACAGGGGCTGTAGTACACTTAAATATTTCAGAACACTCGTCATTCGAACCCTCATTACCATAGTTTTAATTGTTCGACGAAACTGTAAAACAATAGGGTGCATCCGTAACCCTGACATCGATTGTGAGTTGAAAGCATACAATGACCCAAAGACTTGAAGCTCGTTATTATTATTATTATTATTATTATTATTATTATTATTATTATTATTATTATTATTATTATTAAACAAAAACATTCACAATCATGGGGATGAATTTAGAGAGGCGTTTCTCTTTATTTATAATCATTTTCAGTCAGTACTCGTAACTGAATGTACATCGCTACTTTTGCGCCAAAGGACGCGAGTGTTTTAGTCTGCATTATTTCTTGCAGATTAACAGCAGCTGCAGTGCTACCGCAGCTGCTGTTATGACCTTTATAGCTCTTGGGGTCGTAATCTGAGGTACTACTATGGTAATTAAAGATTGTAAAGAAATACTCCTCTCTGCAAGTCATTGATTATAGAGAATCTACTGGTCACTTTTTACCACATACGTATGCCTCACAGGGGCAACGCCTTTCATTCCTTTTACTGTACCTCCATTCATATTCCCTTTCTTCCGTCTTGCTATCCACCCTCTCCCAATAATTGTTTCATAGGGCAACTGCGAGGTTTTCCTCCTGTAACACCTGTCTGACCTTTCTACTCTCGATTTCTGAATGACGTTATGGGTCCCAGCGCTTGGGCTTTGGCCTAAATTCTATGTTCCATTCCATATTCCACCACAAACGTATGTGAATGTAATAACCACATTGCCTTATTAACTTCCTGCATTCTTTACACTTTTTAGGATACTCTTGGCACTACAAGGCCTTAGATCCAAATGGAAGAATATGAAGAAATTCTGAAATCCGCAGCAGGATTCGAACCCGCCTGCCGAGTTTCTGAACAAGGTCACGTTACCGACCTGACCACGAGGAGGATTTTTTAAATTGATATTTTCTTTTTCTTTTAGGCTTTTCTTGTTTAATAAAGTGTTTGATAATGCCTGTTGAATATATTAGCTATTATTATTAATTCCTACATCAGTTTTTATTTTAGAAAATTTTTACATTTTCCCAACGGGATTTTCATGCTTTTCTCTCTCTCTCTCTCTCTCTCTCTCTCTCTCTCTCTCTCTCTCTCTCTCTCTCTCGTGTTCACTGGAAAGTCCGAGCAAAGTGTTTGATGGGTTTGAAGGAGCCTGCCCTCAATTTCGCCCCAACCATGATGCTTCAAGTAACAGCAAACTATTCTTTACTGAAACTAATACGAGTAGCATGCAGGGAACACGTTTAGAACGAACGTCATTGTTATATTGTGTAAAAATGCTACATACGGTACTCATTTATAGCTCTTTTTCAATAATGACTCGCGTAACATTAATCTGAACCCGAAGGACGTGTGGTAATTTTCAAAATGAATGAGGAACAAGGCAGCGCTAAAGTAGCCTTCTACTGTAGTCTAGTGCCGTGACCTGAACAGACATTTAACCGTCAAAAAATCCCGGGCCAGGTCAGATCGTCTGAAGTCATCATTCTGTTAAGACTCAACGGAACATTTATTGCTGATAGCTGGTTTAGTGATTGCCCTGTGGAAGTGGTCCTTTTAATGATTAGTCCCCGTACGGGTGTAGTGCCGTCAGAGCACCTCATGGCGGTGCACTGTAGGCGTTACTCAGGGTGCTTTGCAGTGTGCCTTCGGCCCCCTAGCTGCACCCCCTTTCGTTCCTTTTACTGTACCTCCTTTCATATTGTCTTTCTTCCATTTTACTTTTACTGCGAGGTTTTCCTCCTGTTACACCTTTCAAACCCTTTATTGTCAATTTCCGTTTCAGCGCTGAATGACCTCATAGGCCCCAGTGCTTGGCCTTTGGCCTAAATTCAATGTTCAATTCAATTCAAACTCAGTGCTGAGTAACCATCACAAAACAATTGGTACGTGTATACAAAAACAAAACAAAAACGACAATTTCCTTTATATTTTCATTGACGATTCACGATGCGAGACATCTGGCCAAATCTATTATTCTGAGACAGGACGTAATTCAAAGGCAACGCGCTCCATCAAGTCTAATTCCTGAGTCAGAGCTGACGTCATGATTTTCAATGAATTAACATTTTGATCAAGTCCACTTAGATGATGGCGTCGACGGGGTTGAATAAATTTTCGCTCTATCTCTCTCTCTCTCTCTAAAATTGACATATATAGTGGGAAAGTATCCCATTCTTCCATTCCACCATCGGAAAGGAAAGATATCTCGGGACAGATCTTGCCAGGTTAAGAAAAGTGTCTTTAAAGATGAGTTCAATTCAATTCAGAAGCTCCTGTAGAGAGTGGAATTTTGCTTCACTGTAGCACTTCGCGGGGGCGTCTCCGCTTCTTCGGAATGATGTTTACGTCTCGTCAACATATTTACGATTGGTCGGAGATGCCTCGGTGACAAGGTAGGTAACGCGTATGCTATAGCTTCTTCAGTGACCGCGGACTTGTTTCTGAGAACAGCGGACTCGCCCAAGATCTTGTTCCGATAGATCATGGATGCAGATGCACCCGAGGGGTTCATAATGCAGCGATTCAGGGAACGGTCAACCTGATCCCTAGCTACGTCTGAACTGAGTAAGAATGGGCAAAGGGAAGGAATGCGGAAAAAGCCTCAATTCCCAAGGAAGAGTAAGATATACGTCTTGAAAGCTTGCTGGTTGAATTCAAAGAAAACAGGAACTGGGAAAGTAACCCAAGTGGTCAGCCAGAAGCATGATTTCTTTGTTTGCTGTATTAAATTTCTGGAAACTGTGATCACCGGTATCTGTTTAAAGTAGTAGTGAAAATACTGCAAAAACACTTAACGCATTTTTGAAATTTGTATTTGTAGCATTGCCAAATAGTACATAGTCTTCTCTATGTAGCCCAGAGTTGTTAATTATAGTTTGATATGTCTTAAATTTTTCGTCATCATCTGCAGAATAAGGAGGGCACACCACTGCACTAAACCTCGTAATTGAGTTTATGCATTCTTGACTAAATGCATAAATAGAATGAGATTAAGATTCTTTCCTATTAAGGGGCGCTATTAGAAAATGATATTGGCATATGGTCAAGCAGTGTTACTTCTCTCTCTCTCTCTCTCTCTCTCTCTCTCTCTCTCTCTCTCTCTCTCTCTCTCTCTCTCTCTCTCTCTCTCTCGCTGCCGTGATTTACTGGTGTGTTGTCGCTCGAGACCAGTAGGACCTGTTTATTGGCCTTGCGATGTTATTGCCTTTTAATCTCTTGCAGCGGGAAATGTTATTCTTCAAGAAGAGGATATTTGTTGTTGCTATCGTTAGATGAAGTTGGCCTTATACCAGTACTGGCTCTTACTATTTTGCATTTTTAGGTATCACAGGGAGGACTGAGATTCTTAGCATGCACAGTCTAATGTAGCTGATTGAGCCAAGAGTTCACCGAGGGTGAAAAGAGTGTTGTTTGCAGCGAATTTCAATGTCTGTACGCAGTAGCTTACCAAAATTAATTTATCGAAACGTCGGACTCACACTGAAGAAGTTATCGGCCTTGAATTTAAGGATGGACGAGTGGAATTAATGATATATAGCCTACATGCATGCAAGATCACGCTTTTGCACGCACGTGTACTCACACCAAATCACACACACACACGCATATATATATATATATATATATATATATATATATATATATATATATATATATATATATATATATATATATATATGTGTGTGTGTGTGTGTGTGTGTGTCTAAATAGTGTGTTCATGTAAGATCTCATACAAAAATGTTCGGATAAATTTACAACAATGCAAGGAATATATATATTCATTCGTACGTGCTTTTGTAAAAATAGACGCCTGATAAATGCACAGTAGATCCCACAGGTATTTAGCATGGATATCCACGTATTTTACTTGCATTAACTCACCCTTATCCCCCATCATTTCTTGGTTTTCTATTGGTTGCCCTTTATTATACAAGTGTGCCCCCATGACTTAAACTGTGAGCTCCTTGTCATGCCTTCAGTGTGAGTTTGGCCAGGTTAGAGAGAGTACAGACCCTCGTGATTCCGTTTCAGGATATTGGTTATGTGTCGAGGCGTTCATTAGGTGAAGTGCTGTGAGCGTGTCATTTCGAAGATTCTCACAGAAAGCGAACGTTAATAAAAGAAGACGTTTTATCTTCCCGTTTTACGATTGATATCTAGGACCTTCCCGGACTTATCACAATGGGTAAGGCACTGCTGCTGATGCATAGCCGGCTGAGTCTAGAGTTAAGCATTTGTTGTGCAATAACTACTCTTGAAACTATTAATATCTCCCTTGTGAGCGCCTCCTCATTTTCCACCCACCGTTTGCTCATATTATTTCTTAATTGCAACATTGATTTCAATTATTTGTCGAATGTAGAGAACTAGCTGCACTCATGAAAATTGTAGCGTGGATTTTCATTAAGCACTAGCACTAGAGGCGGTAATGAAAATTATAACTGTTCAGCACTTTCCTTGTGCACAGATCAGCAGTGTTTTAAGTGTACTCCAAGATAGTGGTATGCCGTCAAGGATGTTGATCTGCAAACGGGGTCAGCGTGATTCTCTCTCTCTCTCTCTCTCTCTCTCTCTCTCTCTCTCTCTCTCTCTCTCTCTCTCTCTCTCTCTCTCTCTCTCAGTGGAAAATAAAATAGTTGTCTTAATTTCCTAACGTTTTAATTTGATATTTATTTTAGGATGAGGCATGTAAGCTTGATTCAAATGACCCTGTGGGGTTCAGATTTGTTCCGGATATTCTAATTGAATCTTGACTCTACCTCTATTTATCTCACATACGGAATATTAGTAGGATACCAATATAATGCAGTTCCCCTTTGGGAGGAATGGGGCGTTTCTGCTACTTCTAGTACTTTGCGGAAGGCGTTCTCATATGTGGAATCTCTGATTGTTTGAACTGGTCATTGAAAATCAAAATGTCAGTTCCGAATTTGGAACTGGACGTGATGGAGTTTTGTCTCTGTGTTAGGTTCTTGGCATTACAATTTGGCTCGGTGGGAAAAAGAACTTAAGTTTTTGTCTGTATATTTTTAAAAATATTTTGTTTGCGTTGATTTGTGACGACGTACAGTATACACCGAGTGGAACAGGACCCGAGTGCAAATAGTGAAGCGAAAGTTATGTTATTTTCACCGAGTGTAGAAAGAATTTAACGCCCTGTGAAGAACTGTAGTGAACTGGGAGAGCAAAGAAGGGTATCGTGAATGTAGAACCATGTCTTCCTTGATATATGACACAGTTG
Source organism: Macrobrachium rosenbergii (assembly GCF_040412425.1). NCBI lineage: Eukaryota > Metazoa > Arthropoda > Malacostraca > Decapoda > Palaemonidae > Macrobrachium > Macrobrachium rosenbergii. The sequence goes on along the minus strand of NC_089769.1, from coordinate 21,376,285 downwards.
TATATCATAGAGATCGTTCGTGTGCTGAACGCCTGCGTAGATTTGTTTCAGCTTGTATGGCACGAAGGGAAGATCTCATAAGTTTTCCACTTCCTAGCGAGATTGCATAGCACTCCCTCGGATCCTGTTATTCAACAGTACTTTATATTGTAGGGAGAAAGTATATTTTGATGAGCATTAATGTGTGATAATCATCAGATAAATAAAATCGATAAAGTGACCATGTAATTGAATTTATATCTTCTAGAAAGTCTTCTCGTTGACCATTCTTTCTGTTCGGAACCTTACAGTATGATAATTCATTTCGTCTCATATTCCAGCTCAGACACTTGTCTCAACACGACATGTATAGTCCTGAACTTGATTGAATGTATAGAAGGTTGCTGCATTCCTTTTTACCTTTTACTGTGTCCTCTTCCTAAGCGACTGTTCAACTTCTTTAAGTGTACGTAGTTTTTTTTTCTTGCAATTTAACATCTTTACAAACACCAACATTACGTTCTAGAGCATCTTACTCCTTGGAAGTAAACCAAAGTACGTCTATGCAGTGCCACCTCATTACCTCAAGATGTTAATTCGTAACCGATGTCCGCGTGATATCCCCTCTCTCTCTCTCTCTCTCTCTCTCTCTCTCTCTCTCTCTCTCTCTCTCTCTCTCTCTCTCAATAAAATGTTGAAGATACTACCTACAACAAAGCATTTTTTCATCCCAGAAATCTGACGTTTGTATGTTTGCTAGTGAGAGGTTTTGTCTGCAGACAAGGGTGTCGCTGAGTTCGTGATGGCTGAACTGCAACGTAGATAAAACGGAAGATATTCTTATTTAAAGTGGCATCCCAAGCGTCAGTCCCACCCTGTTACCCAGAAAGCCGCTCGTGGTCATTCATCGTGTAATACCATTACCCTCTTTGGATGAACTGATTTGGAACAGTTTGCGGCCCGTTTGCTGTGGTCAGAATTAGTTTAGCAGCATTTTGTCTGCCATAACACCATTGCTGCATACAATTAAGTAATCATGAAGTATATATACACACACACACAAATGGTCCAGTGGTTAGGACGCTTCTCTCACTAGTTATAGGTTGCAAGTTAGTTTCTAGACTGGAAGGGAACGCTTTGGTTATGATCCGTTAATTCCCTCTGTGCCTCTTGATAACCTACATAGTGAATTAGGTTAGCAAGCTCTCGTAGGCTGCATCCAGAATGGAAAAGGGCTTGGGGCTGTCAACCTTATCCCAAAAGACTTGCTGAGACTTCTGAAGCCATCACCCTCTACAGTAAAAAAGTTTATATATATGTATATATATATATATATATATATATATATATATATATATATATATATATATATATATATATATATATATATGTGTGTGTGTGTGTGTGTGTGTATATATAAATATAAATATATATATATATATATATACATATATAGATATATAAACTTTTATTTACCAATAAGGTTTGTAATGCTTCAGTATATCTCAACATTTTTCACTTTTTCAACGGAACAGAAGCTCCAATCCTATCACAGGAAATATACATATAGGCCTATACAACTCCCACAACACAATACCATACACATAAATTATATACACATATATGTGTATATATAATTTATGTGTATGGTATGTTTTGTTTTGGGAGTTGCCTATATGTATATTTCCTGTAATAGGATTGGAGCTTCTGTTTCCTTGAAAAAGCGAAAAATGTTGAGATATACTGAAGCATCAAAAACCTTATTGTAAATAAAATTATAGAACAGTGTGTTTTGAGAAATTTTGGTTATGTGTAAAGAATGAACTGCGACAGGTTGGTGGAAGTTTCCGCACAGGGAGTTCATGTACGATTCAGTGTTTCAAGTATGAATGTGGCAGTGACCATTGCATTGTTTTTATCCATCATTCGGTGGGGAAAATTAACCTGAAAACAATTATAGCGTATGTCACATGGTTAAAAGAGAAAATACAATGAAAAGAGTGTGACGTGGCGCTTTGGAAAGAGTTGCCTCAGTGTAAACGTTAAATTATTCGTTTGCAATAATATCCTGGCACAAATGTAGTTTTAGTTTTCTGTAAAAGATAACTGTTGTGCCTGCTTTGTCCGGCTGCACTTTTTCTGTCTGCCCTCAGATCTTAAAAACTACAGAGGCTAGAGGGCTGCAAATTGGTATGTTGATCATCCACCCGCCAGTCATCAAACATACCAAATTGCAGCCCTCTAGCCTCTGTAATTTTAGTTTTATTTAAATAATCGTGCTTCCGGGAACGCAACCACACAGGCCACCACGGCCGGCTCAGAGTTTCATGGGCAGCGGCTCATACAGCGGGTCTACGTATATTTAGTCAATACCTGTATAGTATTTTGTTTTATGTTTATTTTGGAAGGATTTATGTAACTGATGCTGTGGCAACGTGATCATCTTTTATATTTCACATCTCTTGTAGACGGATTTGTAAATTCGGAGTGAATGTGGTTGGCATAATTTCACTCATTGTAAAATGCCTTGTTTTGTGTACATTCGCAACACCATCAAACAATCCTGCCAGTGTCACAAGTCCATGGTGTCTTTGTGTGTAAACCCCGTATTAATTAGTTGGGCTTTTAGGGGTGGCGTTGGGATGCTGCTGGTTGTGCCAATCCTCGGGAGATACCCTGTAGTATGTCGTCATAACCCGGTTCCAGTTTTTGCAAGGAGCTGGAGTTGCTGGAAGGATCCCTTAGTTTCTAGGCGATAGAGCTCGCTGCACCGGAGTGGTTGTAGGATGTATTGTGGCAGAAGGGATCCTTTTACAGGTCTGGAATGCAAATCTGGTGACGAAGGCTTTTGGCCGATTGTTGCGGAATATGTAAATTGGCTGATTGGTGTGTATCTCAAGGTACTGTAGGGTGGCAGCCAGTAGCTAGGGGTTGTCCGTGGTTAAGAAAGAAGAATATTTGCAATACTTACGGTGATAACGTTGATATATGCTACTGAATTATGAGGGATGTGTCTTATTTTCATGTGTGTCGTATATTCAGTATAAGCACAGTGTATTGGCTGTTCGAGTTGAACTTATTTTGAGTGGGATCTCTCCACTTGCAAGCTGGAGTTTGCTAAAGATTCTAGACTTACTTTCGCAGACGGATAATCGATTGTAGACCATCTTTTCTTATTTAGAGGCTTTGTATTGATTCATTTCCTAGTGTAATTAGCAACATTATTATTGTTATTAATAATGTTTACCATTAGCTCACTACTGTTGTGCTGAATGTTTTCTCTGTCCCTGTACCTGGGATTTGTTCCTGAACGCCTTTGCCACTACTACTAGGGTACTACCACTATTACTATATGACTCGCGTGTAGTGTCGATTATGGGCTACCGCTTGTGCACTACAATTTTAAATAAGTTGTCTTTTCTACCAGATGCCTGTCATATTTAGAACTTGCCCTTCCGAAATAATTGTAAACATTTTCCTTTTTTTTTTTTTTTTTGGTAAGTCAAAGGCGCCTTTCCCTTATTCTTTTTATGTTCTTATGAAAAGACTACTAGTTTTGATCACTAATTGGATTCTGAATATGTTCTGTAGCTGTATTTTTACCCTGAGGCGTACACTAACCTTTTTAATTCAAGGAACAGATCTGTTTTGTGCTGAAGGACACTTTCAGGCCATCCCGGCTCCTGTTGTGAAATGGAGTGGAATTCAAAGAATATTGTTGACCATTTTCTATTCGGTTTTCACGTGTCTGTTTTCCGAAAAATGAAAGGGGGCCCAGTGAAGACAAATTTCAGTATCGAGAGTGTCCATACATTCTCTCTCTCTCTCTCTCTCTCTCTCTCTCTCTCTCTCTCTCTCTCTCTCTCTCTCTCTCTCTCTCTCAGGGCTCAGGGAATAAGCCGATTTGTTGACCATTTTCTATTCGGGTTTCACGTGTATATTTTCCGAACAATGAAAGGGGGCCCAGTGAAGACAAATTTCAGTATCGAGAGTGTCCATACATTTCCTATTTCTCTCTCTCTCTCTCTCTCTCTCTCTCTCTCTCTCTCTCTCTCTCTCTCTCTCTCTCTCTCTTTCTCTGGGAATAAGCCGATTTGTTTGGTATCTTTATATTTTACCGCCGTCCTAAGTAATTTGAGGTACTTGCGCAGAAAAGATTATCATTTTAGTGCTGAATAGTGTTATGGTTGTTCATTGGTGTTTAGTACACTAAAATGTGAGAG
>NC_089769.1:21362083-21367083 GCF_040412425.1 Macrobrachium rosenbergii | reverse complement strand
GTTGAGAAAAGAATAATGGACAAAATAAGAAAATGTTGGTATGGCGCTGGTTAATGTACCGTGTATATATATTACTTTCCCAACCGTTTTAAAGCCTTCCCTCCCTCTGATCTTTTGTTCGTAAAGCCCTTTTTTTAACCTTTTTTTTGACGTAGCCTAACACGTGAAGTGTAAAAATCATCGTAATCTTGGAAATATTTATCATCTGGTGCTATTTTTGGCAGATGTTAGGTCCCTCTCTATCCCGCTCTGCCATGTAGATTAAAACTTTTGTAGATTTTAGTCGCTTTGGACCTAAACATTTCACATGGGGTGTAAACACTCAAAATGGGGCCACCTCTGGATTACTGAGTCGTCATCCGAGGATTAAAACCAGCTTTCCGTTTTAGAGCTTTGCAAGTGTGCCGTCGTACCTTGCAACGTGTTGTAGCAATTTTTTTTTATAAGATCTAAAGTAAAATAAGGCGTTGAATGGTCCTTAAATTGGTGCGTTATGAAGCACGATAATCCCTCAGAATTAGATCACGTGGAATTGCTCACGAGTCCGTTCAAACGCCGTGTGGTGTTGTCAGATGGCGGTCATTTCTTCAAAATCAAGAGTAGCCGCAGCCCCGTAGGGCGTTAGTGCCGTCGGTGCACCTCGTGCGATGCACTGTAGACTTTACTTAAGGTTCTTTGCAGCGTGCCTTCGGCCCCTAGCTGCAACCCCTCTCATTTCTTTTATTGTACCTCCATTCATATTCCCTTTCTTGCTATCCACCCTCTATTAACAATTGTTTCATAGTGGAACTGCCAGGTTTTCCTCCTGTAACATCTTCCAAACCTTTCACTGTCAATTTCCGTTTCAGCACTGAATGATCTCACAGGTCCCAGTACTTGGCCTATGGCCTAAATTCTATATTCAAATCAACTGAAGAGTAGCCTAGCCGCAGAACTGTCAAATATTGCTGTCTCGTGAAAAATTGCTGCAGCATGATATTGGAACTAGAATGCCTGTTCTTTGAGGGGCGCAGGACTTTTCATTAGGTAAAAGGGATAAGAAGTTTGTCAGTAAAAGCCAAAGGTGACAGGTGAGATGTCAGTGGTTCACTAATGGAAGAGTGAGTCATTTGGGTAATGTCAACTACTCTTAGAAAATATCACGAACCGAGGGTCTGCCAGGCTGATCAGACTCATAGCATTCACCCCAGAATGGGAATTCTTTGCCTTCCTTTGTGTTCCCTGAATCATTTAACTTGCCATTTTCTAAAAGGCGTATCTCTCTTCGACAAGTCTTTCTCTCTGTTCTTCACATTTAAGAAATCTCTGATGATTAAACTAACTACAAAGTGAAGAAGAACTCTTAAAAGTATAAAGCCAAATTGATAGGTAACTTCTTGTATTGATTATTAACCTATATACTTATTTTTTTTCTTGGCTTGTCCCCTCCTCTTCCTCCTTCGTTGTCTGCCAGTTACTTCGTCCTACATTGTCGTCTGTTAGTCGGCGTTTTGCTCGTCCCCCGCGTCCTTCTCCTCCTCCTTCTCGTTTAACAGGACACAGGACAAATAACATTTTCTCTTTTTATTTGCAGAACGTAGACGAAATTATTATTATAACTCAAATTATGGTTACTGTCATATCCTTGTAGCCAAAACTGACAACTGTAAAATCGAGAGAGAGAGAGAGAGAGAGAGAGAGAGAGAGAGAGAGAGAGAGAGAGAGAGAGAGAGAGAGAGAGAGAACGCGCGTTGGCGAATCATCTGTAGGATGTAGCCCCTTCCATGTAAGGAGGTTTGTACGTTCGATAATGTCCTTCCCCGCCCACTTGCTTATTTTGGACTCAGGAAAAAAAAAAAAAAACTCGAGAAAAGCGGAAGGGCCAGAGACTTGGATGGAGTCGCAGCCAGCCAAGTCTTGCAGCCGGTCATTGCCCAGTCTTTGCTTTGAAAGCACTTCTGGGACTGTGTATGGGCCATTCATTAGTGTGCCAGTCTCATTGTTCGGCCCATACTATTTAGGTGCCTTTGGAATTCTTTCGATTTTGTTTTATTGTCTTGAGAGGATATTTTTCCCCTTTTTCTGTGTTTGATTCATTTTCATTTTTGTGAACTGGTGTTACGAGGATAGCGGACATACACAGTGTATCTATACGTTAAAATAGGGTGATTTCCTCAAAAAGTTGTGTTTACTAACTAACCTATATATCCATATGAATGCTTCCACTTAGCATCATTGAATCGTTTCAGATCACGAATAAAGAAATTGTGTTTGATTTTGATGTACTGATCAGTGTAGTCAGTTGACTGTAAAATGTTTTTTGTTAAAACGCACTGCAACGTTTGTCTGTCCGTTGCTGGGTTTGACATTGATCATGCTCGTTTATCAAATCCATTCCGAATGGTAATATTTGTGACTTTGTTCAGTTCGGTCTGTTCATTGACATATTGTAGAACTTTTTTATGCATTACATGTAGTTCTCTCTCTCTCTCTCTCTCTCTCTCTCTCTCTCTCTCTCTCTCTCTCTCTCTCTGTGAGGTAGGTAAATGAGTAGCCTACTTTTGAAAAGAAAGTGCAGTTATGAAAGGTCACATAACGTAGGGGTCGGTTCCTGTTCTGAGAAGACTGATTATTGTGCCGACAGACCTACCACAGTCATTTAACACTTAACTTCATTTGCTGAGGAGACTTTACTACTTTATTTTCGCTTTCTCTATTCGTAACCTCGTCGAAGGAAACTCATTTTTCGAGGATTCTAGACTAACCAATATACCAGCAAAAACATACTCGTCAGCGTCATGTCCGTCACAGTCTGCTAGCTAAGGTCTTCCATAATTAACTAGGTAATATTTGCTGGTACATTGGTTAGTCTAGAATCCTCGAAAAATATTAATTTCCTTCGACGGGGTTACAGAACAGAACAGAATATAAAATTTAGGCCAAAGGCCAAGCGCAGGAACCTCTGAGGTCATTCAGCGCTGAAAGGGAAATTGAGAATAGAAAGATTTGAAAGGTGCAACAGGAGGAAAACCTCGCAGTTGCACTATGAGTCTAGAGTTAGGAGAGGGTGGAAAGTAAGATGGAAGAAAGAGAATATGAAAGGAGGTTCAGTAGAAGGAATGAAAGGGGTTGCAGCTTCGACGGGGTTACGGATAAAGAAAGTGAAAATGAAGCAGCAAAAGTCCCATCAGCAAATGAAGGAAAGTGTGATAAATCTATCGGCTCGTCTTCGTTCTCCTTCTCCTTGTAAAAAGAAGACAGTAAACAGATTATTTTATGGCAAATTAGTCTCTATCACACTCATGACTGATGCGTACTGCTTAGTATGTACATAACTACAGTACCGTACACACAGTAGCTTTCGTCCACTAGAAAAGTAAACCTCATCAGTTGATACCCGTTTTCATTGACAGTCTGCTCACGCATTCAGAACTCGTACGTATTACGTAAAGGGGTCAGGTCGGACACATGTACCCATCAGCTTTCCACTCGGCTGCTGATCTCCTCCCTTCGGGCCTCTTATTACTTCATGCAATCCAATCACGCTCCAGTCCTTCCTTCACTTCCCTCCATCGTCTGGCCTTTTGTTTTGGCCATTTGGGAAGCGAAGCAATAATTTGAAAAAAACCGTGAGAAGGATGAAAAAATTTCATTAGAGAGAGAGAGAGAGAGAGTTGCAAGGTAAAGAGAGAAAAAATTGCTAGGTATAATGTATTCGACCCTTCTAGCTGTATTGCCTTGTTTATCGCTGCAGTTTTGTCTCTTGGTTGCTGTGATCTCATGTATATAATCTTTTTAGATGTTCGTAATGCTTCAGTTTTAGTCTTAGATGGTTGAATTTGTAAGATATTTCGCTTTCCTAACCTGTATGGAAGAAAATGTAGCCTATGCTTTATTCTCTATTACTGTACACTCTTGGAGAAATAGAGGTTTAAGTATGCTCTTACATTTACACACACACACATACATACATACATACATGGAACAGAGTACATACAAACAAAATAAATAAAGTATATAGCCTAAATGATATAATAAACTGAAGACACTAGTATAGATGCAGAACATTGTTACTTTGCAGATATAAAAGATGAAGAAATATGTTGTGTAAGCACTGCTTTTATACTAAACCAGGTAATTTTGGAAAAGTGTTTAACAAAATACATCTAAGAGTGGCTTAAAGATAACTAAATGAGATACTAACCCTTCTGGATTTCAACAAACCTTTTGGGATGAAGTTACTAGCCCCATGCCCTATCTTACAGTGTTTTAACCTTTTCGCTAGACTACATCATCATCATCATCATCATCATTATAAATGTTTACACCTTAGTTTTTCCCCTCAAGGTTGTGTGATGTTTCTGCTTGAACTCCAGTTAGGTCTGAGTCCTCATCTATCCCATTTCGTCATATCGTGTGTCTTCCTACAGTTCTTTGTCTTGCTGCTTATATATCTACTGCTTTTCTGACCAACCTATCCTCATCCCTTCGCATAACATGTCCAAACCATCTCATTCTTCTAGACATTAGTCTTTTCCAGCCTCTTCATTCCAAATCTCTCCACGAATCTTCATTTGTAATACTTTATTCCCACCTTACCCCGGCCATGAATCTTGACGTTCTATGGTCACCCCTTTTCAAAGTCTCATTTCCTAACCAGTGTACATGTTATTGCTGCACGGAGTAATAGGGCCCTTTTGCAGCCATCCTAAATGCTAGCTCTGTCTGCTGAGGGGACGTTTTATTCACCAGTAATCTAACTATCTCGTTTTCTTACGGCTCTTGCCACTCCTGCTTCAAAGTCCAGAGTGTCCCCAAGGGAACAAATGCTGTGCCTCTTCTGAGACCTGCCCTTCTGTCACAACAGAGTTCTCATCTACCAAGTACCAAATTTACTACTTACGTGATCAATGGCACATATTTGTAAACTCTCCGAAGTAGGTATCATGAGAACTATATTAGACCGGGAGGTCCCATCTATACACACACACACACACACACACACACACACACACACACAC
>NC_089769.1:21354583-21359583 GCF_040412425.1 Macrobrachium rosenbergii | reverse complement strand
TTCTTTTATGACTTGTATGGCCTAGTGGGCAACGCCCTTGCCTTTCAATTGAAAGACCTGGATTCGATCCTGATGGGAGTCAGAAATTTATTTTTGTTCCACACATGATTTTGTGTTCATTATTTCTATCTTATTCACCCAGAAAGGATAATTCGAATGAAATGCTGTCAATTGGGTCATGGCTAAGTCGGGAAGTTGGGGAAAACACGCTGGTTTGCAAGCAGTAAGCTGGCCCAGCTAATTCCTGGGGGGCAGTTTCCCTCAGGTTCCAACTTCTTTTATGACTTGTATGGCCTAGTGGGCAGCGCCCTTGCCTTTCAGTTGAAAGACCTGGGTTCGATCCTGATGTGAGTCAGAAATTTATATATACTCTATATATATATATATATATATATATATATATATATATATATATATATATAATATATATATTTATATATATATATATATATATATATATATATATATATATATATATATATATATATATATATATATATATATATATGATTGTGTTTGTATACAAAAAAATTTCCAAAATATCTTTATGTTATCTGTCCATATATATATATATATATATTTTTTCTTTTAATATATGCTTTATACCCATTTTTGTATATATATATATTTTTTTTTTTTTTTCTTTTAACGATGCCCATTTTTTTTGAGGACTTTTTTTGATTTGGCTTTGGGATAGACTGTAGTCTTGATCGGCTGCCCTGCCTGACATCGCTTAGACCCCGGTAGCGTATGTTACATGTATCATACCAGACCCAACGCCCTTTCTTCCCAGCAGCGAGAAGTTGTTGCGCGGGTAGGTCGGGAGTTCGAGACGTGTGAGATGTTTGTTATGTTTTTAGATGTTGTATTGGCTTTGTTTTGTGTGTATTTAGTCTGTAACACCCATTTGCTTTTTAAGCAAACCTATCCGTTGATTACATACATAATCCCGGGGTGTCTACACGGATAGCAAAGTGTCCGCCTCTCTGATCAGTCGGCTGCGGATTTGAACCCGCGCCACAGACCTCTACGAAGTCCGAAGCTGCTGCTGTAACTGACTGTGCCATCGAGGCTCCCTGTCCATATATATATATATATATATATATATATATATATATATATATATATATATATATATATATATATATATATAGAGAGAGAGAGAGAGAGAGAGAGAGAGAGAGAGAGAGAGAGATAACGCAAAGATATTTTGATAACGTGTTGTACAGAGTAACCAAATAAAAACATTTTCAGCCGCTGTGCTTGAAATGTAATTTCTTTTAAGGTGCTTTACTTTTTCTCTTGCTATTTTCCGATGAAGGGTTTTTGGGGGGCCATTAAAGGTAAAATATAAAGTAATTACCTACTAGATACATTTGTTGAACGCTTCATTGAATGATTCTACAAATCATGATGAGTTCCCAAGTCCCTGGCATAGGCTAGTGCGTGCGTATCTCTCTCTCTCTCTCTCTCTCTCTCTCTCTCTCTCTCTCTCTCTCTGCTCTTGGAAGTTATATTTTGGAGGAGGATTTGGGATAGAGGGTGTCCGAGGAAGTGGCTCTTTGGCACGTTAAGGCCTCATAAAGTTTGGGATATTGCAGGACCAGCAATAGCATCATATGGCCCTCATGGCGTGTGGTCTCCCAAGAGATATAGAATTTCCTCTCTCTCTCTCTCTCTCTCTCTCTCTCTCTCTCTCTCTCTCTCTCTCTCTCTCTCTCTCTCTCTCTCTCTCTCTCTCATACGCGCGCACACACACACACATATATGTGCATGCTACACACTGAATTTTATGGCGGTTTATAACGTTACCTGTCGTGTTATGTGTTAGCGCTTACATGCACCTTTATTGTCTTTCTAATATAAGATCGTTGTAAAGGGGACGAATTTCTAGAACAGTCACTTTCATATTGCTGATGGTAAATCATACGGAAGCTGTGAACGTGAGTTGGATAAATCTTGAGGGCCAGTAAAACAACCTGACCTACAGGCAAACTTGTCGAACACTGTTATCTCATGTGATTGGTTAAAGACTTGTTATTCTCCCTCCCTTAGAATTGTGATCTATGTCCGTGCAAAATTAGCGTTTGAGAATAAAATGCCAAGAATCAAAGTCACTTTAGACTGGAAGTCAGGGACAGTAGAGAGGTGCGGAGGAGGTGCAAGAAGAAGCCTGTTACAGGGCATAAGTTACACCCACTTCATGATCAGTAATGCTTAATTTAGCCATGATAATAGTTATAACAGTAGTAGTGGTACCCGGAAATGCAAGATGGCGTGTGGTTCGCTGTGGTTGCCTGAACATTTAAGAAGCTGTTGGTGGAGGAATGTTCTACAGAGCATTTTATGGGGATACTCCGGACATAAAAGCTATTTAGCCAGCAGTAAATACTTTTTTAAGTGTCAAGAAGAAAATTTACAGCATTGTACGGGGCATCTAGATCGGATAGCTGGTACTATACTTTATATACGGTATTAACTTATTTATTTGGTTGAATGTGTATATTAAAGGGGCAGTCAGTCTTATTACCAGATATCGCCATAAATGTCTGCAACTAGATAACAATTTTCTTTCTGCTGAGAAATAGGGAGAAGTTGTGGCCTAGATATCCTCACAAGATCGGCGAAGGCAGCCGTCGAGTGTCTGGGTTTTATGGCTTAAACTCTTAACGGAAGAAACCATTAAGACTCGAGAAATATTTTCCTTACAAAATATATAATTGTAATAATAATAAAGGATGTTGTGGCTAAAGTAATCGGAAAAATGTTTTTCAAGAACATTACACAGTGGACTTTCATCCTTAATACCGTACGTATGTTCGCGTCCTACCAGAGAAGTAAAGGCTGTTTCATTTATTTCTCTTATGGATACAAGGCTTGTTGTGAAAATCGTACCCAGAATGTGTGAGGAAATCAAGAACTTTAAAGGTCTTTGTGGCTATTAAAATACACCCATATATATAATATATATATAATTATATATATTATATACTGTATATATATATATATATATATATATACATATATATATATATATATATATATATATATATATATATATATATATATATATATATATATATATATATATATATACAATGTGTGTATGTGTGTGTGTGTGAGAGAGAGAGAGAGAGAGAGAGAGAGTTTTGCCATTGCTCAGGAGGTAGGGTTTGGGTGCAGTTTTTATTTCCTTGAATGGTAGCCGTATCTTCTTATTAGTTTTGCTTTATAAGACATTGCAGAGACGGATGCTTTTAGCGTGAAAGTGCTCTAGGAGATACAGCGTGCATGTGTGTTTTCTTTATATACATATATATATATATATATATATATATATATATATATATATATATATATATATATATATATATATATATATATATATATTTATGTATGTATGTATGTATATATATATATATGTATGTGTGTATGTATGTATATATGTGTGTGTTTGCTATATACATATATATATTGTGTATGTATGTATGAAATATGTATGCATGTAGTATGTATATATGAGTTTGGGGGCGTGGTGGAACTAGTTTACCTGCCTTGTTTTGGATGTTTTACGTAACTTTTCCCGGATTCGTCAATTGCCAGGGTGGTAATGTTCATAAATTTTGGAAAAGATGAAATGGTTTTATTGGCATTTCATTTTATTAGAACAAACAAGGGCTCATTATCCGTGATTTTTTTTAACAGACTGAGGGTGAAGGTTGTTAATTGAGCGTTTTTATATGGCTTACTAATTACTTGATTTTGAGAGCTCGTTAGATGCTATTGCAAGGCTCCAATGTCTGATAAGGCCGTTTTTTCCTACGCTGAACTATTTTCTAACACAAATAGGTATCATTATCCTGCACCAGTGCAGTGAGTGGGATTTGCAAATGATTCTTATCTTGACCATTCGAGATGTATCTATGCTATGTTGATGATAGAAATTCCTTAGTAAATGTTTTTGTATTATCTTGTATCGTAGGTGTGAAAAAGTTTTCCCTGTACAAGAAAGTGAAAAAATAATGACTTCAAAGCTCATGACTTTATTGTCTCTTAATTAAGCTTTATTCATTATTTTTTAGTATATGAATACAATATACGTAATATATATATATATATATATATATATATATATATATATATATATATATATATATATATATATATATATATATATATATGTGTGTGTGTGTGTGTGTGTGTGTGTGTTGAAGGAGGGGAGCGGAGGCCGACGAGGAGATTTCACTACTCGTGAAACCGAACGAAAACAAGTCGACTTTAATGCTCAAATATTGGCAGTCTTCGTTAGTCATCCTTGACGGGGGGGTTTTTGTTATTTATCATCAGGTACTACGGTCTTAATTATCCCTCATTCATCTGTCATTCATCCTTTAGGCTCTTCGAGCCTGATGGTAACCCATTCCACCTTCCACCAAACTTCCAAGGTCTATAGCAAGCTTCTGCTGTGGTTATTGAAGCTTATGCGCTAATGGCGCTTGGAATTTGAGAGAGAGAGAGTTTTCAGGAAGGACTAATATCATTTGTTTCTCTCGAACTTTTACGGAGCAATATTAGAAATTATTGGGAATTCTGAATTTCAAGAAGTGCAGGTTTAGGGTAGTCACTGCCATTGTACACTGCAGTAACTGCAGAACTTCTGTTCTGTAGAAGTCCAGTGCGAACCATTAAAAAGAAACTTGACGAGAAGGCCCTGACCCGGTGGTTTGTTGTCAAAATTAAAATTTCATTGATGATGCAAGTACACGAAAAGTAACATTACGTGTGTGGTCTGACCTTGACCTATTTTCACATAGTTTTTAAAAATAAGAGGTTAATGCGGTTCTTGGCAGTTTGCATCGTGACTGATAGGCATGCATTGAATTTTATGTAATATACAGTAGATACTACCTGCAGAGGTCATTTATGATTAACATTTTAGTATATTGCTTTGAAAGGTGTTTTATATTTTTATATATATATATGTGTTGCCATTACATGTA
>NC_089769.1:21332083-21352083 GCF_040412425.1 Macrobrachium rosenbergii | reverse complement strand
CACATATATGGAGTGAAGTGATAAGCATATTTTTCATTTGTTTTGGATAGGGGGTTTGAAGTGGCGAGTGCTGCGTGTGTGTGTGTGTGTGTGTGTCTGTTTAAATTATAAATCTGCCCTAGCTTCTGTTCGAGGAGATATACAAGAGCAAACAATAATCTCGAGGAAAGAGCAGAAATATAATGAAGCAATTAAGCAGTAAGCCAAGTAGTTACTCTGATTCGAATCAATATCCCAACCTGTACTCAACATCGTTTTATTTCCTTCTAAAGGCTAAACCACTGACGGTAATCGCAATGAGGACGAATGAAAGTCTAGTTCAGCTTAAGCGCTCTTATATTAGGCGAATTCAGATACATTTTACTCGAGTTTACTAGATCCATCATCATAATATTTTAGTGGTTATTGATATTTAAGCTCAAATGTGTATTTCAGAAAATTGTATCATCTTCTAATGTAGTGTCAACAGCTGAGCAGCAGTTTTCGTTTATATGTATGGTCATTTCAAACTAGCGATTTGCAAATAATGCTCAAATATATTCCCTTGAAAAGAGCAAGCCACGTTTCATGTCCGCTTCTTGCGTGAGGAACGTCCACCCTTGACCAAGGCATTCTTTTGAAGCTACGTAACCGGCGATTACGTCACGGCGTTACCCTCTTCCCTTTCGGGTACCCGACGGCATTATATAAAAAGGAAGCGTTATCTTCAGCACATCACCATTATACATGGACTTCGTGGGTATTGGTTATTCCAAGCTTGCTTCCTCTTCAACGTTAGGTTCATCAGTAGTTTGGTCTACCAGCACTACGTACAAAGAAAACTTTCATTGGCATTTTCGGATTAAGTAAATTCCTTTCCCGTTGAGTTTAATCGTTTTAATTTTATCGTTATTAATTTCAGCTTATTGTTTCTTTGTTATCGTTTTGGAATGTTTAACCATAATGACGGTTGTCTTAACCTGAACACCCTTAGGCGGATAGTAGGAAAACAAAATTTTTTTCTGAAGTGAATGACATGCACTTCGGAACGTGGTGTAAATCAGTATGCGCGGGGTCGTTGCAGATGGAAAGTTGTCTTTCTGTTCATGAAACCAAATAAACATTTGAGAATGTTCACATTTGCGTGCCACAAGCACATCAGCTGGGTGAGGGCTTGACCAATCATGAAAAGTACTTTAGGTTAAAGTTTGTTTAGTACCCAATGTGACGTCCCTCCATTTTTGGCTAGGACAGCGACGTTACCTGCTTTAATCAGAATCGCACTTGAATGATTTGGGCTGTGCCTGAATGTTTTTACTTTCTTATTTTCTTTCTTTCTTTTTTTGTAATTCACAGGCGAGTCAAAAGATTCCAGCATAGTCAGTTAGGTTTTCTTATTCGTAGAGTGGAGAATCGGCAAGTCTGCCCCATGGATGACGGCATGTCCACTCGTGAAACAAAGAACAAACGTATTTTCGAATTCAGTTGGCTCTGGGTTCATTATTGCCATTTGAACAGGAGTTAATGCTAAAGAGGATTCTCGGTCGTTAAGAGGTTCTTTGGAGTGTGCTGGGAGAGAGACAATTTTTCGTGATTGTGTCCAGTGCAGGTGTTTAAATAGCAAATTATTCACTTGTTTCATATTAAACGACTGAACCACAATCTCTCTCTCTCTCTCTCTCTCTCTCTCTCTCTCTCTCTCTCTCTCTCTCTCTCTCTCTCTATGGCTAGGATAGCTTCAACTATTTCAGTGTTTACACTGAAGAGCACTTCGTCTTGAACGTATTAGATATTTAACAGTATGCCTCAAGACACCTTTTGGCCAACGGGGCTGAAATCCTGTCTGTGTAGCCTCGGGCGACGCGGAGGGTATGTGTTGGGCTAAGGTAGGAAACTTCTTGACATGGAACTGGTAGAATATTTCTTTTTATGACTCTTCTAGAACCATGGAAATGTTCCTTGTAGATGCGTTTGTAAGGGAGTAGTTCCTTTTGTGTGTGTGAGAGAGAGAGACAGAGAGAGAGAGCACCGGTAAAGGAAATTCTAATTGATGTTTTTTCAGTTAATCAGTAATTGTAAATACATGGATAACCTTGGTAAGTGAAATGTGCCGAGTAGGCTGCACACACACACACACACACACACACACACACACACACACACACACACTGCCGACAGCAGTATACGTTTCTTTCAATGCCGGACTTCCGACCAGCGAAGTAAAACAATAGGAGTGACCACCACGGAATGGCGGACGCCGTCGGTTCATAATCCCATTGAGCAACCTTTGGGCAGGGCATGGGGCTAGCAATCTCACCCAGCTATGGAATATTAACAACTGAAATCCCTCCAAGGGAAAGGCGTATGGCTGAAAAAATTGTGCATGTATGTTCTTACTTATGCATTCATTTGTATCTGTTCTATATATATATATATATATATATATATATATATATATATATATATATATATATATATATATATATATATATATATATATATATACATACACGAAAGATGAGTATATCTGGATGTTTTTAATGTCAAACTTTTCTAGCATTGAGAGTGTGGCTACGAATTCCATCAATCGTGAGAGCTGCCTATTGCATTTCTTTCACACCATCAATCCTTCCTGCTAAAACTTCCAAATAATACACTTTTTCCATCAGCCTGTCATCCTTTCTTTTCACATATCAAAACACTGACACACCCTTTTACCTACACCAATGTTCTTACCTTCTCTTGCACTTACCTATACATTTCGCTTGTGTTTTACATTTGTCTTTCGTGCACACACACCCCCACGCATCTGTTAAGTACTTTCTCAACATAGTGAGTCGTGGCCCACAGTTTTACAGATTATATATCAACTGTAGATGACTTTGTGGGTTATACGCTTTGTACAAGCCAGGTCGAGATGGGAGTTTTTTTCAGGATTTATTAGTATGAAAAGACGTAATTGTACATGACTCTATCTCTCGCAGTTTGAGTGATCCTAACGAGTTGAGTTGTAAATCAGGAGAGATAGGACGACCATTTTTATACTACAACGCCTTTTAAGAAGTGAAAGTTAGAGATAATGGGTATATATATATAACCTTTTCTGTACTGAATATTCCTTGAAGCATTTTAATTTTATATGGGTTAAAATTGCCTTCAAGAAGAATGAAAGAAAAAAAAATGTAAGTTTGACCGTTGATGTAACTTGTCTGCTATAGGAAATTACATTAAGAATGCATTGAAATATCCAGTTGATGAGAATAAAAATGTGTAGAGTTAGTGATGGGTATTTTTATGCATATTATCCATTGTAGGAAAGATTGGATCCTTTAGAAGATTAATTATAAGTACAAATTTATATCATTCATAGCATTCAAACACCCACAAACACATTTAGAGCTTATATACAATAGCCTACACACTATTTATTTGTCATGATTATGGCATGAATTCTTATATTTCCTTTGTGAATGTTATGTACCTTCGAGAGAGTAACTGCGAGGTTTTCCTCCTGTTACACCTTTAAAACCTCCTTTACTCTCAATTTTCTTTTCAGCGCTGAATGACCTCACGGGTCCCAGCGCTTGGCATCAGGCCTAAGTCTCATATTCCAGTTCCTTCGAGAGAGTCTTCAGAGAGAATTGTTCCCCTCAGTTAGGTAACAGACCGATCTACTTAAGGGTGAAACTTCTGTACGGAGACCAACAGCTGCATTGGCACCACATAGCTACATAAGACACATCGGTAGCTCGTCAGCCCTTACTTTAGGTGTTACACCACTTGTCTTGCACCTGGCATTGTGCGTCCTGTATATAGAAACTGATTATTTCTTGAATGGTGTCCTAAGGTTTTCGCCACGTACAATTTTATTTTCATACACCTTGATGTTCCATGCCTTTGTGTGTAAAAGTTTTGCAGAGATAACCTTTTTCATACCTATTTTTTTACTTTCTCCATTACCCATTCATACATTCCAGTTACACACATCTGCGCGCATGGGTACACACACACACACACACACACACACACACACACACACACACACACATATATATATATATATATATATATATATATATATATATATATATATATATATATATATATATATATATATATATATATATATATATATATATATATATATATATATATATATATATATATATATATATATATATATATATATATATATATGGATTTATGTATGTGTGTGTGTTTCCAGCATGACTCTGAAACGCATTGAGCAATTTCAGCCAAACTTGGTATACATGTGACTTACTATCTGGGAAAGAATACTGGGGGGTGGGTAAGACATCACTGGCATCAAAGGGGTGGGGGTGGGAAGGGGGTGACGTAAAAATAACCGAAGGCGACAGATATCAGTGTCTAATCCATAGTTTTTGAGGTTGCTGAGATGAATGGTGACACTCCCGATGCCCTTTAAGTCCAAGTTCATCCCCGGTAGGAAGGGTGTGACATGATGTAAAAACAACCAAAAACAACAGATATTAGTGTCTAATCCATAGTTTTTGAGGTCACTGAGATAAATAGTGACACTCCCGATATCCTTTAAGTCCAAGTTCAGCCCCATTAGGAAGGGTTGTGAGAAGGGGTGTGAAGTGGGTGATAGGTAAAAATACTGAAAACGACACATATTAGTGTCTAATCCATAGTTTTCGACATCACTGAGATGAATAGTGCCCTTTAAGTCCAAGTTCAGCCCCAATATGAAAAGGGGGTGGGAAGGGGTGACATGTAAAAACAACCGAAAACAACAGGTATTAGTGTCTAATCCATAGTTTTTGAGGTTGCTGAGATGAATAGTGACAGTCCCGATGCCCTTTACATTCAGCCCCGATAGGAATGGGAGGTGAGAAGGGGTGAAATATAAAATGTCAAAAATGATGGGCAATGTAATTGAAGCAACTATCTCAACAGGAGAGAGAGAGAGAGAGAGAGAGAGAGAGAGAGGAGTCAGGGAGGAGAAGAGAAGGGGAAATAGAGAGAGAGTCTATCGGCTGTCATTCAGAGTTTTCCAGGTTAGCTCCAGGTTGTCATTCAGAGTTTTATAGGTATATATATATATATTATATATAGCTAGTATATATATATATATATATATATATATATATATATATATATATATATATATATATATATATATATATATATATATATATATATACTGTAGTTACAAACATTAAGCAACAAATATGGTTTTAATGTGAAATTAACTCAACCTCGGAATAATGTAACCCGAAGGGGAATTTATAAGTGATAAGTGGTTCGTCACCAGGCAGACTTGAACTCCCTCATTGTTTGGAAGCAACGACTTTTCAGTGAGGGGAGCTATTCGTCTTTTTTGACTGCCGAATGGTGAACGTCACTGAAAAGTCGTCGCTTCCAAACAATGAGGGAATTCGAGTATCCTTGGTGACAAATCACTTATCACTTGTAAATACCCTTCGGGTTATGTTATTCCGAGATTGAGTGAATTTGATATCAAACTATATTTGTTGCTTATTGTTTGTAACCATATATATATATATATATATATATATATATATATATATATATATATATATATATATATATATATATATACATTTACATACATACATACATACTCTAGCTAACCAACCCAGTGCTTCCCGGGAAAACTCTGAATGACACCCGATAAACTCTCTCTCTCTCTCTCTCTCTCTCTCTCTCTCTCTCTCTCTCTCTCTCTCTCTCTCCGGGTTGTCCCCTGGTGACGAATCACTTAGCATTTATAAATTCCCTTTTGGGTTATGTTATTCCTGTGTTGAGAGAATTTGATATTAAACGGTATTTGTAGCTTAATGTTCATGAATATAGACTACATCACGGTGCATGTGACAAAAATGTATACACATATATCGGTACCTCGCACAATTAACTAGATTGCAGTTCGCTGGTTTGCCGGTATTTTTAAAGGTATGCACTATTAGCTGCTCCGTCATCTAAATATTGTAGAATACTCCTACCAGTCACTGGGATTTCTCCTTACAGCCTGTAGCCAACCATTTGCAAAACTTCAGCCATTCCTTCTTCTACCTCATGTTCAACAAGCTTTCATTATCGCTTGACCGTGAAAGACATAAGACTTCTAACCCCTTGGTTACCATACTGCTTGCTACAGGTAATTGAGAGAGAGAGAGAGAGAGAGAGAGAGAGAGAGAGAGAGAGAGAGAGAGAGATATGAAACGTCCCCAAAGTTATGATGATCATATCCAGGGAATGCTGTGCGCTTTGCGGTTGCGGGTCTTTTAAAGTATGAGAGTGGCTGTGAGAGGCCTTTTAGGATTGCATTGTGTGAATAAATTACAGAGCCTGAAGAGGGAGCAAAAACGCCTGTCACTCTCAAATGACTGTTATTTCGTTCCATGTACTCTTTGCGTTAAGTCATTCCCAAGGTCTTTTATGCTACCTCGGGTCGGCGCTGCATCTCTGAGATGGAAGCTGACAGTCTCTCTCTCTCTCTCTCTCTCTCTCTCTCTCTCTCTCTCTCTCTCTCTCTCTCTCTCTCTCAAATTCCTTACATGTTACTTTTTTCCTAATATCCTATCAAGAGAAAAATACATTTTTGTTATCCGATATTTTCTTGTGATAATCATTTGCAAGGAGTTGACAAATTTATGACGCACCTTGAGGATATGCTTAAACAAAGAGGTGTTAAAACAACGCAAGGAGTACTTTTTTATGTTTAATGTTTTCTGTGTTTTTATTCACACTTTTTAGTTTTATATATTTAAGGGGGCAACAGAATGCTCAGGTCAAGAGGTAGTACTGAAATAATTGAGTTTTATTTCCCCTACCTGCTCCATAAGTAAAAAAAAAAAAAAAAATGAATGATTGTGTTCTGATAGTAATTTTGAATAGTTTTCTCAGCACTACAAAGACAAATTTCATATTTTAAGGTTTTAAAAGTAGCAGTAATTCTAAGGGAGGACAGGGAATGGGAGTCATTCCAAGGGAACTATAGATTAGAGAATGACTAACAAGCATTCAGGGGCAAATCTTCCTTAGGCATGTTATTGACAGGTTCACGATGGCCTTCTTATTATTCCATGTGTTCATGACCGTGGGATTTTCTCGTGCATGTTTGGCCATTTTTGGATCTTATTTAACGTGTTTGGTCCCATTAGGGCATTGCAGTGGCAGATTTTCTCTTCTAGTTGACCTTGCAGAGGTCTCTTACATTAGAGGAACAGTTCTCAAATTTCTTGTATCTTTTAATGGTTCATGATAAGCTGTCATCTCGTGTTCTTGATTGTTGTAGTTGTTCGTTATGGCTGCATCTTCATGGCTCCACCCTTTTTGGGTCACCGTGGCCAGCTGCCTTCTCATAACTATACTTTATTCAGGGTCTGTTTTAAGCTGTCTTCTTATGCTCTTGGTTTTTTCAGGGACTATGAAAAGCTGGCTGGTCTTTATTTAAGGTTTCTCTTAATAAGTTGTTTTCTCAGGGCTTAATCATCTGCGAGGTTTTGATAGGCGACCTTCTCTTGATCGGCCTTGGATCGTGAAAAGAGGTCTTCTCTTGTCTTGACTTTGGTCGCAGTAAGCGGCCACATCTTGACTGGACATGGATTGAGATAAGCGGCCCGCTCTTGACCTGCCTTTCGTTTAGGGCCAGGATCGAGAGAACTTCTCTGGAACCTGTCTAGGGCCATGATAAGCCCTCCTCTCTTGACCTGTCTTGGGTCGTGATAAACAGTCTTCTCTTAACCTGCCTGGGTTTTTGGTCGTGATAAGCGGCCCTCGATTGACTTGACTTGGGTCATGATAAAAGAGCTTCTCTTGATTTAAATTATGATAAACGACCTTCTTCTTTTAATTTGGCCTTATTTAGAGATTCATGATAACCGACGGTCTCAAAGTGTTCCTTTCTTCTGCTTGTCCTTTTGGGAGTGCTTGATGTGCACTTTGTGTGTTTGATTTCAAGAAAGAGATGATTTTGGAGGATCTTTTCGTGTGCCTGACCTTTTACTGTGTTTTATTCAAAGATATGCTGGTCTGTATGACATTTGAAGTTGCTCGTGTTTATATCTCTTTTCGTTTAACCACTGATTTTGTTTTTGTAGTCATTTAAAGGAGTTTGAGCTTTTAAGGGATCCATTATGAACGGTGTTTGTGTGCTTAAACCTTCCAATAAGCTCATTTTATGGATCTTCAAATGAAGGTCTGACCTTTTATCTCTTGTGTTTGAGCTTTTCAGAGGTCCTGGTTGAGTCGATTAAAATGATAGAGGACCTTTACTAGGCACTTGATCTAGCTGAGTCCTTCAACTCAATGTGAGAAAATTAATAATTTTTCGTAGTTTAATTTCTTTCAAAAATTTTCAGTAAATATGCGTTTATAGGGGTCTTAGGGAAAATCTTGCACTTCAGAGGGTAAAGCAATAAATGTTTGATGAACTTAACCTCGAACTAAGTTTAAATATTCATTATACCTCGAACTAAGTTTAAATATTCATTATCAAAGGCCTTTTCAGCTAACTGCAACCTGTCAAAAAGACGGAGCACCATAGTTCTTGCCAGTTGAATGGTGCGTAGCGCTTTTGCAATTTCTTGTGTGGCAGAGAGAGAGAGAGAAAGAGAGAGGGGCAGGTTGAGGGGGGGGCAACGGCCGGGTGGATGAAGACTGCGGAAATGAGCTCGTGGAGATATGTGTTCCCTCTGGAAATGTGCATTCAAGTTACGCCCGAAAGGACGTCGTAAACATTAAATTTTCCCTTTTTTAAGATTCCAGTGTCTTCAATTTAAGTGTTCCCATTATTGCTTATATTTATCACTTCATGGGTTTAACTTTGTTTGTCTTTACGTTGCAAGAAGCGTTAAACAAGTATTAAAATTTCGCTATTTAAGCTTCCAGGTGCTTTCATTTCACGTGGTTCAATTATTGCTGGCATGTATCACTGGGTGAGAGACGTTGTGCATGGATTCAGCTTCTGTCAGAGGGAAAATAGAGCAACTGACCGCACTTTGCTCTCTTGACTCTTCAAGTGACTGATCACTTCAGTAGCGCTTGCTCGTTTAGGCAGGTTTGACCATTGCGAGTTCATGGGAACGAGGATTCTCAACGGATCCCCAAGCGGGTGGTAATTATAGAGAGTGACTCGACAAATATCTCTCTCTCTCTCTCTCTCTCTCTCTCTCTCTCTCTCTCTCTCTCTCTCTCTTTGATCTTTGAAATGTATGGAAACTTGCAAAAAATTGATATTAAATTAAATTTTCTGTTTCTGGTTTGTGGAATCGCCGTTCCCTTTAGTGCATCAAATATTACTAGAGTGATATGTTCTTCCTAAAATTATATTACATGTCTTTCTTTTCTTACAACACGGAGCCAAAAGAAAAAAAATGAAGAGGAACACCAGGTTGTTGACACTAAATTATTTTGTGTAAGTTTTCTTTTTGCTTCCGACTGTGGCCGTTCTGTTTTTATAAGGGAGCATTTTCAGAAAGTTAATTGGCGTTTTGGTCTGAATATAATAATAATAATAATAATAATAATAATAATAATAATAATAATAATAATAATAATAATAAATAATAATGTCGAGGAAAAGAAGAGGTAATCAAAACAATTGGCTCGTGAAATCTGAATTTGAGGTCAGTTCACGGCAGGAGAAAGCATGAATTTAAAGTACGATCTTTGTAAGGTAAAGGCAGGACCCACTAAGTCTTGGTGGGTTCTGGGTAAAGGATACTTTTAATGATACTAAAAAGGCTGCACTGGGTTTTTCCTTGGACGAATTCGTGACGTGCATTTCGGACCAGATGAAGTTCAGTCACGTTGTCAAAAAAAAAAAAAGTAAAATGCGCGAAGTTTCTTCGGCGCAATCGAGTTTCCTGTGCGGCATATAATGCTGCAGGAAACTCTCGGCCACGGCTCATGAAACTGTCAGCCGGGGCCCATGAAACTTTCAGCCATGGCCCATGCAACTGTCAGCCGGGGCCCGTGAACCTTTCAGCCACGGCTTGATGGTTGCCAGTGTTGTTGCCACCTATAGCTGTGCCAGATGCACGATCATGGCTAACTTTAATATTAAATAAAATAAAAAACTACTGAAGCTAGAGGGCTGCAAAAAGTATACCTTAGTTTAACCAGACCACTGAGCTGATTAACAGCCCTCCTAGAGAGGGCTGGCCCGAAGGATTGGACTTATTTTACGTGGCTAAGAACCAATTGGTTACCTAGCAACGGGACCTATAGCTTATTGTGGAATCCGAACCACATTATAGCGAGAAATGAATTTCTATCATCAGAAATAAATTCCTCTAATTTCTCGTTGGCCGACCGGAGACTCGAACTCGGGCCTAGCAGAGTGCTAGCCAAGAACTTACCGACTCGTCCAACGAGGAACTTAGAGGGCTGCAATTTGATGTATTTGATGATTGGAGGGTGGATGATCAAGATACCAATTTGCAGCCCTCTAGCCTGAGCAGTTTTTAAGATCTGAGGGCGGACAGAAAAAGTGCCGATGGACAGCTAAATAACCATCTCCATAGTTTTCTTTTACTGAAAACTAAAAGTGGGGTGGAAGCTTTTATCTTCTTTTACATTCGTATCATATAAAAACTTGTTGATAAGATAAGTATACCTTAGTTTAACCAGACCACTGAGCTGAGTAACAGCTCTCCTAGGGCTGGCCCGAAGGATTAGACTTATTTTACGTGGCTAAGAACCAATTGGTTACCTAGCAACGGGACCCACAGCTTATTGTGGAATCCGAACCACGTTGTAACGAGAAACGAATTTCTATTACCAGAAATAAATTCCTCTAATTCTTCATTGGCCGCTCGGAGATTCGAACTCGCGGCCAGCAAAGTGCTAGCTGAGAACGGAACCCACACGCCCAACGAAGAACTAAAAAGAATAACGCAGGATAGAGGAGGGCAGAGAGTTTTACAGCCTTTATTCATTTACTCATTCAAGCGAAAGTATAAACGTCGTGCACTGGCTGCCCACTGAAAACAAGCGTATTTGTAACAGATAATTCACCTTCATCCGCTCTGCAATGTTTCAGGGTCGATATCCACAGAGGCTGTGTGGCTTGTTTGCTTAAAGTGATAAAACGCGTGACTATTCTTCTTTAGAATTATTCAGTGTAATGGAAATAGAACCGGGTATTCTGATTTTAGAGCTTCAAGTTGTAGGCGCTAAGTTAGCTTCCTATTAAATGCAGCGTTTTCGCAGCTCTCTCTCTCTCTCTCTCTCTCTCTCTCTCTCTCACATGCATATACAGTGTATATATATATATATATGTGTGTGTGTGTGTGTGTGCATATATATGTAAATATATATACATATATGTGTGTGTGTGTTAAGGTTTGCTCTTGCGCCTGACACTAGACGTCAGTCGGATCTTCGATAGAAATCTCCATAGATGAGCCATTTGACCATTCTACTTTGTCGGCGGTTCATCTTTCTTGGGACTCCGGCAACGAAACGTCCATAACGGGCAATTTTAGCTGTAAGGTAGTTGAGCTTGTTAAGAACTCCTTGTAAAGAAGAAGAAGAAGAAGGAGGAGGAGGAGGAGGAGGGTTCTGGGATGAGGAGGAAGGAGGACAGGAGGAGGAGGAGGAGGAGGAGGAGGAGGAGGAGGAGGAGGAGGAGGAGGAGGGAGGAGGAGGAGGAGGAGTAGGGTTCTGGGATGGGGTAAAAGAACAGTGGTAGTCTGCTGGGTTTTCTTGAAGCCTGACATCACTGTTTTTGGTGTCTTGTTTATATTATGATAATAAATCCCAGTGTCTTAACCTCAGATAGCTATCCTTGGGTGAAAGATAACTCCGAAAGGTCCTGAAATTTCTTATTGAAATTTTGCAGTGCTCTCTGAGATGGATGCCCTTTGGCACCTAGGTGCCGTATCGGTGGTCCCTATCGGTGCTGGCTCGAGTGCTTGCGAATTTCCTCTTTGTTTTTCAGGAGATGAGTTTCCTGTTGCTGTCTTCTCTGGCGTGGCCGGCATATTTTTTGTTTGTACTTTGTTGTTCGAAATTAGGGAAGTTGCAGTTCGGTTGACGATAGCTTTTTTTTTTTTTTTTTTTTTTGGTAGGTTGCTTGAATGTTGTCATTTACCTAAGTTTGAAATGCCTATCATACTATTTATATAAATATTTATAACGTTAACATAGATGCATTTGATACTAACAAGCACGTGCATGAGAAATATTGATTTGTGTTCTGTATGTGCAAGATTCATATCCATAGGCTTTTCTGTTTGGTATGGTACAATTTCCCACCGACTGGCTTGCTCACTGTACGTTAATATCACTTAGGTGTCCTTGCATGCTGAGTAAAGGATAATTCCAGTGCTTCAGGTCTCACCCTTGCATGGCAACTTCTGATATCTGCGTATCTTTTGTTTATAAACAACTCGATTTTCGTCTTTCTTTTAATGTTCTTCTGTTTACAGACGACATATTTGTGTTGGCAATCGCCCCGTCCTTTGGTGCCTTCGAGTGCTTTCTTAATTAACATTGAGAGTATTTGTCCGGCAAGTAGCAACTGATTTTTCTGTGATCACGTTATTCCCTTCTGCGTTTCTTACAAATCTTGACTAATAAAGGGTAAAGGAACTGATTATATATATATATATATATATATATATATATATATATATATATATATATATATATATATATATATATATATATGTGTGTGTGTGTATGCATGTATGTATGTATGTATATGTATGTATATAGTGCATCTTGTTTAAACCTTGCCTTTCTGTGCATCATTTGTTCACTGTTTTTATGATTTTGTTTTGTCTTCAACACTATGTTTAAACTGCAGACAGGCACCGTTCGCAGGTCCTAGTGGCCTTGAATGTATTTGCAATAGAGTGATTTCTTTGGTTTGAGAGAGAGAGAGAGAGAGAGAGAGAGAGAGAGAGAGAGAGAGAGAGAGAGAATAATGCAAGTGGCAATCTGTTGCTGTACCAAGTAAGTGACACTTTGCGTTTATTGTCTTCTCCTTGTGCAGAGCGTGGTGAAGGGCTCCGCCGCCGTCCTCCAGTGGCAGGGGCTATTTGCCTCCACCTACGTACATACAAGCGGTTGATACCAAAAGGATGTGGAGACGATGCAAAAGGAGAGTCCGCTTTCATTGTCGTTGACATGAGTAGTTGTTTATACGAATTAACTCCAACCACTCCGTTAGTCGGTTAGCATATATTTTCTTATGTCTGTGCGCTGCACGACCAAGACAGTGCTGGGTGATTCGTTTTTATTTTCAAGCTTCAGCGAAAGAGGTAAGTCACACCGTTGAAAAAAACATAGTAGGAGAAAGAGGTCGTTAAGTTGATTATGGGATCTTGTAAAATGAAGGCCATCCTCCTAATCTATCTGTGTATCAGCACATATTTGATCTCATTGTCTATTTTATGATGCATTTTCAATCGGAGTTAGAAAAAGCGTTGCCTACACATTGCCGCCTCCGGAAGTGTCAGCGACCTGGAGATTCTTTTGTACTCTACAAACGGACTGCTTGTGACTATCGGGGTTTCCAGCTATGCTTGTTCATTATTCACGAATCGGCAGTATTTCTTATTTTTATATTTGAAGAATAAAGCCTTACTGATTACAGAATACAACTCGTTTTATAAAACGATTCATACAATTATTGCGAGGTAAAATGTCTCGATCATGAGAAAGCTTCGGATGATTATAGTATTGTTTCTTAGTTGACCTGCATGTCGTAATGGAGTTGTACTATACACTAGGAATGACGATGATTTTCAAAAAGATTACAATAAAATTTTTGAGGTAGTTTCTTCTCTTAATGAGAAAACGACTCGGTGGCAGTAGCAAAACTATTTTGCATTTAGGATAAGCTCTAGAACCAAATACCAGTCTTGTGCTCATAACGTACGAAAGAACTATAAAGTTGTTCATGTTCACATAATTGCAGTATGTGCTACAATGCTCTGTCTGAGTATCGCGTGTCGAAATGTGTCGTCTTATTTAATCGTGGATAACTCAGCTGCCCCTAATGCTGCTATTGTAAGGGAATGACGGCAGACATCCGGATATAATTCGTCTCTAATCGCCTCCAGAATTGGCTGATTGAGCCCATCCAAAATTTGCTGGCTTTTTAGTTTTCTGTAAAAGAAAACTATTGAGCCGGCTTTGTCTGTCCGTCCGCACTTTATCTGTCCTCACCTTCTCTGTCCGCCCTCAGATCTTAAAAACTACTGAAGCTAGAGGTCTGCAAATTGGTATGTTGATCAAAAGACATACCAAAATGCAGCCCGCTAGCCTTAGTTGTTTTTATTTTATTTAAGGTTAAAGTTAGCTATAATCGTGCATCTGGCAACGATATAGGATAGGCCACCAACGGGCCGTGGTTAAAGTTTCATGGGCCGCGGCTCATACAGCAATATACTGGGACCACCGGTAGATAGATCTGTTTTCGGTGGCCTTTATTATACGCTGTAGCGGCTGTACCGAAAACTCGATTGCGCTGAAGAAACTTCGGCGCATTTTTTATTTTTTTTTTTTTTTCGAGGAAATGGGTGGAAGCCTTCTTAAGAATAGAGACAGCACAATATGAGCGTCTTGTGAATGAGTGAGGCTCATCAAATGCGTGTTAAATTATAGGGTTTCTTATAGTAATTTATTTACGTATATGTTGAATATGGAGCACTTAAGATGTATGCGAATGTTGAAAAACTAGACATTTTAAGATGTAGACCGTGCTGGAGATATACCGGTAGTAAATTTATTTCACTTATGCCTAAGTTTTTGATTCATAGGAATTTAGTTTTGATTTCTTTAATAAGTGTTGTGGTTTTTGTTGAGACTTGTGTATTTCAGATCGTTGTATGCATTCTGATGTATATAATGATAGAAATTCATTGTAGCTGTTTTTTATATCAATGTGGTCAAATTATAATTTATTGAGTTTCATAGCAATTAAATTTTTAACCCAGGTTCCCACTAGCAATTGCGGTTTTTTATATAATATTTTTTAAGTGAAGCAGGGCTCAGGGTTTCTCAGGAGTGATGAATTGATTCTTTGCCTGTTGCTGTTGCCCTCAAGATACATGAATTTCCATACTCAAAAATCTGATTTAAGGAATTGTACTCTCATGTACATACATGTATGCTGTATGCATGCATATATATATATATATATATATATATATATATATATATATATATATATATATATATATATATATATATATATGAAATTTTTTATCACACCGGATGGGAATTGTCACCGAAGGGGAATTTATAAGTGATGAATGGATTGGTACTGCCGGGTCTCGATCCCTCGACTCCAGTCGACGGCCTACCCACTGGGTAGACCGTCGACTGGAGTCGCTGGATAAGTATCTGTGTCGAGGATCGAGACCCGGCAGTACCAATCCATTTATCACTTCTAAATACCGCTTCGGTGATAATTCCCCATCGGGGATATTCCCGAGGTAGCGTGAATTTGATATTAAGCGACATTTGTAGCTTCATGATATATATATATATATATATATATATATATATATATATATATATATATATATATATATATATATAGATGAATGTGTATGTAAATATATACATATAGATACTATATGTGTGTGTATATATATATATATATATATATATATATATATATATATATATATATATATATATATACGTGTGTGTATGTGTACATTATATAGGTAGTCATGGTCCAGTGGGTAAGACCTTCGCTTCTCCAGAGAAAGGTTGTAGCTTCGATTCCCAAAAAAGCAAGTTCTGCTGAATCTCACCTTGCCTCTGTTGACTGAAGAAGTGAATTATCTGTTAGGCAGAGAGTCGAATGCAGTGCGTTGCAATCAGGGTCGCGAAGGCTTGGGCTTATTGCAGCCTCATCCCGAAATACTTTCTGAGAATCGGAAAACTATTACCAGATAATTGTATGATATATATTTGATTTTAAATCACGAAAAGGTAAAAACGTGATGATTAGACGAACAAAGGTACAGCCACGATGAAAATAGTGAAACAGTGAGATGCTAAGTACTTTCGTCTTAATACCAAGACACGGTCACAGCAACTGTGACCATGAATTGGTAATAAGACGAAACTAATTAGCATCTCAATTGTTTCACTGTTTCCTTCTTGGCTGTAGCTTTGTTCATTATATATATATATATATATATATATATATATATATATATATATATATATATATATATATATATGAAATGTTTTATCACCGTGATTTACATACAATCATGAAGCTACAAATGTCGCTTAATATCAAATTCACGCTGAGTACCAGTCCATTCATTACTTATAAATTCCCCCTCGGTGATAATTCCCCATCGGGGATATTCCCGAGGTAGCGTGAATTTGATATTAAGCGACATTTGTAGCTTCATGATTATACGGTGTATATATATATATATATATATATATATATATATATATATATATATATATATATTTATTTATTTATTTATTTAGAATGTGGGGTTTAAATTGTTTTATTTTTGTTACTGTGTGTATTTGTCACGTGCCTGCTTGTTTATATTTGAGTCAAGTGAATGCCGTCGTTGATAGCGGTATGTTGAACCCTACGAGAATCCCCCTTCGGAATCTAATGGCCTCTGAATTCCCGTAAATCCGCAGAGGTTTTCATCCGTCCACGTCTGCTCATAGGGATTTCGACCATGGTTGGGGATTACTGTCACTAAGGATAAGGTTTCCCTCATGGATTTCTATCTAATTATTTACGCACATATCTTTGTAGAATAGAAGAGTTTCGGATTACGGTATGGAAAATAGGTCGGTCGGAATACCTGCCTGCTTTGTTATTACTGTTATTATTGGTTATGTTGCACCAATTGTTATTATCATTGTCATCATTATTCCTGTTTTTCATTGCTTCCTATGCTAACATTATTACCGTTAAAATTACGACAGTTTTATTTTCTTGTATATTGCTACCTCCATAATCAATATTACAATTAATGCTGCTACAGTATCAATGCAAATGTTCTCTGTTACTTCACCTTCTGGCCGTCGTTGTGGGCGGGGAGGGGGGGAGGGCGGAAATTACCTCGCTTATTAAAGAAAAATTTCTGTTAATATTCAGCTTCGGCGGAGTTGCGCTGTTCCTTTAACTATCTTAAAAAGCTTTCAATTTCACCCATCAGCTGATGCTGTGTGGAGGTATTTTTTATTTCTCTATGTTTATTATTTTCTTTATTTCGTAACGGTCTATATATGTTTTCCTTTTGTGTATTCTTGAGTTTTGTGGTAAATTTTTTAAATTTTTGTTTTCGTAATATTTCTTCGAGATCTTATCCGACTAAATTTATGCAACGTGTAAAATATATTATGTACTTGCATACATACGTAAAAAAACTCTCAATCATCATTATTAGTAAACTTGTCGGATATTTTCTGTCTATATATATACTGTATATATTATATTATATATGTAATATAATATATACTGTATATACACATACATACATATATAAACAAAATTGCGCATTTCATTCTATGAAAGGTTGCTCAGAAAGTTAATCTTCTGCAAAATGTGAATTTGATAATAACTGGTATGCTGGTAAGGTAGCTAGTTAGCATTTGCATTTGGCTTAGTTATTTTTATGTAGGTATGTTTTTTTTGCTTAAAACGTGGAAATCGTGTCACTTTGCTGGTACGTAATTAATCGAATTTGTTTAATAAAATTGTATGGCATTTAATTCCAGTTTAAGTACATATCTAATGATCTGAGATTGTAGAACGCGTTAAATGAACTATTCCTCATAATTTACCGTATTTGTCTTATATCTTTACTTTCTCTTTTCATTTTGCTGAAACTTGACGAGTCCAATTGGCGAGGCATGTTTACGAAGTGAGAAATTGCCTTAAATGAAGACGTGACTGTTTATGGCGAGAATACAAGGGAATTCTTGGCACTTATATCATTGAAGTTGCTTGTTCGCGTTGCACGTGTCTCGAATAGACATTTTCACCCTTATTTTGTCGCTCCAGTAGCCACGGGTTGTGACTGCTCCACTTTTCTAAGGCTCTGAAATGAGAAATGTCTTCTAAACCGTCTGGGAGTTGATAATGATATGTGTTCCTCGTTTTCTTTCCATTACGCTCAGTTTGTAATGGAACTCGTTTGTTTTTATGCCTTTCTGGAACTCTTTTTCTATTTTGTTTTATTTTAAGGTACAAAGCGGTCTTGACTTTGATGTCAGTGATTAGAGCTATTTTGATTCATGATGAATCCTTGTTGCTTTTGACTAGGAGGAAAATAAATGCTTACCTAATTATTTCCAAATCCTCTTTCTAAATTCCTGTGGTACACCATTATATAACTGAAAATGTAAGATTAATTTGATCGGGCTTTATCCTACAAGCATTAGTCTTTTCAAGAGAAGTCTACAAAGTTTTATCCAACAGGACGTTTCTGACACTGGAAATATGCAACAGAAATGTGGAAAAGGATGTGTGTCAGTTGTTTGCTTGGAGAGAAGTTGTTAATGGTTTGGCGCTGTTTTCTAAATGTGGATCATGGGGCCGGTTACTGAAGGCATGACAGGAGCAGAGGAGTGCTTTGTTATGACGAGTTTATGTGACAGTCAAGATAGTATAATGGGAAGTTTTTTTGTGTGTGTGAAATTTATTGTCATTAGATACTCGAAAGAACGATCAGATACTGACTATACATCGAAGAGTACCCGAATAAATTATTTATTTTCCTGAAAATGGGAACTCTGCGTGAAATAATCTATAATGATAAAATCCGAGTGGATCGTGTTTGTCCTCCCTCGGGTGACAGTAGGGGAGACATTACACAGCCACCCTCCCCTGCAAACCGGTTTGTCCGCCCCGGGTGGGGGTGGGGTAGGAAGGGGATCGGGAGGGTAGGGGAGAAAGCAGCGCCGAGTTCCAGCGCGCCAACAAGCTCGTGTCAACAATATTAACCAACCTGATGTAGTTTGTTAGAGGAAAGGGCTCTGTGGTTTTTAAATGTGTTGGCGGTTAGAGTCATGGGAAAGGGCTTGGAGAAGCAGCGTATGTAGACTCAGATATCCGGAATTAGAGTAGACTGTTTAATATTGAATGGCTGCAAATATCGACTTACACTTAGAAATGAGAAACCGGAAATACTTGAAAGATCTTCTAAAAGAAAGTTATTCAACGTGAGGTTAACAGAAAGTGAGTTTTTAAATGCAAGAGATAAAATGGTCGGGAAAGAATTCGTTTCAGACATTAGCAGAGAAGAGAAATGCGTCATGGTGTCCAAAGTAAAAAGTAGTTTTCCTTGATAGGGTCGGTTAAGGAACACGTTAAAGGAAAAACGTAATGCTATACCTGGAATTTTTTATTTTGTGAAATGATTCAAGTGTGGCCCGTTATTGTGTTTGTTAAAAGATAACGGATGGTATTCAGATGAAAAACCTTTAGGGTTACTTGTCAAGGTTAAGTGAGGAAACATTTAAAAAAAAGATGCGCCAGAATTTGAGGAGATGGTTTTTTCATGTAGAGGGAGGAAATTAGATCGAGTAAAAAAATTATTTGAAAAAAAGATGAATAGATTAAAACATGCTGCATCAGGTGCTGCTTTTGATACGTGAGCGTATAAGGTCTTCTTAACACCGAACAACATACAGTAAAAGGCTAAATGTGCTGTGGATGAATAGTTGTGAACATGCACTCGAAGCCAATTCGAAGATGAGAAAGGTTCAGCCTCAACTTGAATGTTGAGGGTGAATCAAGCAGTGACTGGTGTGTGTCTCGCCAGTCTCTACTCACTCGTGTGAAAGATGATCAAGCTTTTACCAACAAAAGGTGATTCACATCACAGATATTTTGGCAGGCTTCGAGGAAAGTGGTTTTCTTTTCAGTCGTGGAATTTTATGACAAGTTCCCTCCGCGCATTTCCATTTTTTCTCCTAAGGGAAAGTTAACCGCAAAGACCTTTCGCCTTTCTCTTCTTCACATTCCTCGCGGCTGCGTGGCAAGCATGCGT
>NC_089769.1:21324583-21329583 GCF_040412425.1 Macrobrachium rosenbergii | reverse complement strand
TATATATTATAATATATATATGTGTGTGTGTGTGTGTGTGTGTGTGTGTGTGTAACAACTAGAGAGAGCAACATGAATATGAACTTATTCTTCAATAAATTCCGGAGAAAATTATATTACTAAACAAATGAGCTCAACAACTATTTGCAACAACATGCAAGCATTTTCCATTTCATAACTTATCATCTTTTATATATATATATATATATTTAAAGAGAGAGAGAGAGAGAGAGAGTGAACTTATTCTTCAATAAATTCCGGAGAAAATTAGATTACTAAACATAAACTCAACAACTATTTACAACAACAAACGTATACATATGAACGATCCCTTGCTTAGTCTTTGTGAACCCCCCCCCTACCCAGAAAAGAAATAATTACGTGTGCACTTCCGTTGGAAGAGATAAGCCCTGTCCCCAAAAGGAACCAGGTAAGAAGAGATATAAAATCAAAACTGGGTGATTATGACATCGTTGGAGGAACACGTACAGGTTTATGTGATATGCAAAAGACTGAAGCGTTCCTAAGGGCAGCAGATATAAGTAAGAGCTTGCGGTAGCAGGTCAAGGGAGACTTGGTGAGCATGTCATTCTACGACTACTAAACAGCGATCGGGTCTACTCCACAAAACTGATCTTTTCCTGCAAACGGTTTACAGACTGTTTTGGAAACACTTGTTGTAAACTTAGGAAACACTGGTATTGGTGTGTAAACCGCTGGCAAACCTAGTTTAACCTTCAGAATTCAGACACATTTATATTTTCTTGACGTTAGTCTTTATTTTAGTTTATGGCTGTCTGTGTGTATGTGTGTAGGGATAAAGAAAGAGTTGAGAAAGGGAGATTGTGTGTGTGTGTGGGGATTGAGTTGAAAAGGGAGAAGCTGAAATTGTGTGTATTGAGACGATCGAAAGAGTTGGGGAATGGAAAGTGAGTTCAGGGTTGGAAGTAAGCTGACATTTCTAGGCCTCCATTATTATGTGTAGAGCTGAAAAGATGTTCAATAACTGAATTCCTGTAAACACATATGGGTGAGTCTGTAATTATTTCACTAATTTCCTTTCTTAATAAATAAAAAAAAATACAACTGGGAAGTTGAGGGCTGTAACGGCATATGGACCCATAACTATCTGTTGAAAATACTGCAGCCATCTTGATTACCCTCAAAAAATTCGCTTTGCAATTATCTTAAAATGCTACCAGTAAGTAAGTCCACCAGTTGTCGGTATTGGATTGCCCTCAGGATATCCACCAGTTGGTCATCTAAATTACCCTCAGGTATCCTTCATGTAACTATCTGGATTTTGTCTAGAATTTCCATCAGTCTTAATTGTTTGATTGCCCTCAGAGAATGTCCATAAGGCAGCTACCTTGAATTATTCCGGAAAAGAGTATAAACATCAGCCATTATGGATGACCCTCAGATTCTCCACGTATCAGCCATCTTGAATCCCTTAACCGATCGTACATTGAGATTTTTGAGCTTGCATACAGTCTGGAACCAATCTGACGAGTGGACTAAGTAAAAATATTATGTTTCAGTGACAATGTTAATATCTTCTTCAGTAAAATTTGAAGTCAAAATTACGTGTATCTCGCAAAAAGTCTCCAGTCTACCCATTTTGACATTTTCAAATCGACGTACGCGCACGCGAACGAGATGAACATAGTTATGTCTATATTGCATTTGGGGGATGACTGACAGTATTGTAGATGGTTGATGGATAAATTCAGTGAGTTGTATCGTTGGCTGAAGAAGTACGAGAGAATTGCGATGGGCATGCCTCCTTATCGATGTCAGTCACTTTCTATCAACACCCGATCAATATTTGTACTGTCAGTCAAGCTCAAATGATCTCTTACAACGTTAGAATGTTAAGTGGTTCTCTCTCTCTCTCTCTCTCTCTCTCTCTCTCTCTCTCTCTCTCTCTCTCTCTCTCTCATTTGAACCCTTATTGACATTTTGTACATTATTATAAAAGTTAGTCGTGTGGGTATTGATTCACAAACAGTTCTCATTGCTTTACAGGAATATTTTATAAACGAACGACTTCAGATTGACAAATCATGACAGGCTTGAATTGAAGAGAGGGCATATTGCCTTGTTGAGGAGTGTTGTCTTCATTAAGCAGAATCAAGTAACTAAGCGAATCATAAACCAGAAGAGTTGATTATAAATATTGGAGATATTCATCAGGGCAAAGTTTGAACTTATGTGCCCGTACACTGAAGTATCGTTATCAATCCTGCATCTTTAGAGTGAGACCGCGATCTTAGAGTGGTTTTGCCATGTACGCTGAGACTGCTATCGCTTGGTAGTCACTTGGGCGTCATGCCTTGTCATTTCGTTCCTTTCAGTGACATAAAACTAATTCAGGTAATCGTATATATGCCAAAGTGTGTCTGACTAAGTTCAGTAACGAACATGAAGGCTTTTTTTATATTTATTTCCATACTATTTTACAGATGCTATTATTTTGTTAATCGACTGCTGACGCTAACAGCATTGACCTTCTCTGGCCATAGTTGGCAACTGTATTGCATGTGAGGAACGTTGTATCAGTAGATGTTTGGGGTAAATTATAAGAAAATTGCTTGAGAGTTTCTGAGTCATTCCGTTTGACCTGAGCTACTGAGTGTAGGAATATGTGTAGCCATTGAGAATTTTTCCCTACCCACTTCTTTGACGGGGACTTAGAACACATCAGGAGGCGAGACGTGTTAGTGAGAGTCACTGGAATGAATTGCCCCACTTTCTGTAATCTGACGAAATTAACAGATTATCAGAAATTATGACGCTCGAAGGGACTAGAATAATTCGAGGTCGAAAATATTCATAAAAGGTTTTTGATAGCCTGTTTGTTGATTTTACCGAATTGCATACTTATTGCTTCATGATAATATTGTGTATGCATGATTTCTATTGCACACACACATATGTATATATATGTGTGTGTGTGTGTATGTACATGGTAAGACAAAAGTAGCAAAATCTAAATATCTGGAGATTCATTAGAATCGTCCAGGCTACCCGTGCAATTAAATCACATCCCACATCCTGATCATTGCCTTAACCTGGTTCCCCTAATAGGATACATCTACATACAACAGAGTCTCTCTCTCTCTCTCTCTCTCTCTCTCTCTCTCTCTCTCTCTCTCTCTCTCTCTCTCTGTCATATAAATGCGGTAAAACTTCATTCTGCACTGTCAATCTTCGACAAAGTTTCTTAGAATATTTCTTGTATACTTCTCTTAATGGAAAAAACGCAAAGAGCAAAACGAGTGAAACGGCGACAACTTGAATTAAAAATCAAGATCAGCTTCACAAAAAAAAAATAACAGTTTCAGTATAATTAGGAAACGCAAACGTTTCCTAAATATACTGAAACTGTTATTCTTTATTTTCCTGTGAAGCTGATCTTGATTTTTAATTGAAGTTGTCGCCGTTTCACTCGTTTTGCTCTTGGCCTTTGTTCCATCAAGAGAAGTAAACTCAGTCGAAGAGTGACAGTGCAGCAAGATGTTTTACCTCATTTATATGAGAGAGAGAGAGAGAGAGAGAGAGAGAGAGAGAGAGAGAGAGAGAGAGAGAGACTGTTATATGTAGATGCATCCTATTAAGGAGCCAGGTTAAGGCACTGATTAGGATCTGGGAAGCGGTTTAATTGGACGGGGAGCCTGGACGATTCTGCTAGTCTAGAAATAATGTCAAAAACTAGAATCTCTTTTACTTGAATTTTTCCCCTACACTGAAGAGCGGTATGTGAGAACAACAACATCCAAACAAATTTCTTAGTAACATCCCGGGGCAAGCAATGTGGCTCCTGTGACGCAAGGTTCTCTGGCACATGACCAATTGACCATGCGTGTCTTAAGGCGCATGCGCTGCGAATTAGATGCTCAGCCTCTCGTTTTCTCCTCAAAGCCTCCTCCAGTGCCTTCGTTCTGCTGCCCTCCCTTCCACTTAAAATCTCCTCCGCCTTGTTTTTTGTGCTTCCACCTTCTCTTTTATCCCTCGACATCAGTCAGGGGTTTTATACTGGCTTTTCTGAGCTATATAGTTTCATTTTTGGTACTGATAGAGTCGTTTTGAAGGTTCGACTTTTGATTTTTCATTGGAATCGTATTGGTAAAGTCTAGTATTAGATTAGTAGTAATAGTTAATGGCTACACGGAACAATATTGTTCATGGTGTGCGTACAACTTTTGCCATGATCATATGGTCGCTATGTACATTTCCTGATTAATAACTATCACACTGAGGTCTTTCGTTAGTAGTAGTAATATTGTCATATTCCCTAACCTAGGAAGTGTTAATGCTTTAGGACACACATACACCGTGTTCTACTGCAGAGTCGTATAGTATATGGTTGTGGGTCCTTTGGGAAGGGAGATGCCTACATAAATTGATGCTTAGGGAAATGGAAACTAAACAACCCTCTTTGATCTGTCAGGTGTGAGAGTGATTCAGTGACCATGCTTGTTGTGGGTTGCAACCACGTATGCTATCCCCTGGGGAAGGAATAAGATGCTTAATCTTCGTAATTTGAATGTGCATATTGAATGGATGAGTGAGACTTTAAATTAGTATCAAGTTCTCAACAAAACTCGATGTTAAGGGCTTGATGTCTTAAAAGAGAGCGAAAGTCTGCATGTCATACACCTGGAAGCGAATGGACTTATGGTTGATTAGATTTTTGTGTTGGTTGTGGAGTGAGTGCCTTGGAGGCTGTGGAAGGTTTTCACGTGGAAGTTCTATTCAAAGTTCAACAGTGATTTTGAAGCGGTTGATTTGAGCATACTTTTTCTAAAATGAGAAACGTTTTCTTTCTTTTGTGAAAAATTAGTGGTAATAGTGAATCAGAATTTTGCAAGTGAAACATATTTTAATTTTCTTTTTCCTTGATTCCAGGTAAGATGTTGGTACTTTGCAGTTTTTGCATCGATTCCAGAATGATGATAAGAACGTCTAACAGGTATTTAGAAGTTTTCATTTTTATA
>NC_089769.1:21274583-21322083 GCF_040412425.1 Macrobrachium rosenbergii | reverse complement strand
AAATTGGCGTCTCGACAATCTACAGTGATGTCACTTCTCAGTCAGAGCAGCGTCCTAAGTTTTAGAAGTATGTGTGTGTGTGTATATATATATATGTGTGTGTGTGTATGTATGTATGCATGTATGTATTATGTATAGGTAGACAGGTCGATGGATAGACAAGCAGACTGCCAGATAGGCAGATAGATCGAAATATGAATGACTTTAGTGTAAATAAAAGGAATTTGTTAATGAGTCAGTAATATTCACGATGGCCTTTCTATCGCTTCCATATATCGACAGTATATGTACGAATCAGCTTGAGGTTGATGTTTCTCTGTCTGTGACGAGGGATATTTTAATCAATGAACATGTCGCTATGTTTTCAAAAGTTCAAATAGAGGTGTTCTGTTTTCTGCTTCGTATCTTTACAGAAGAAGAGGATCCCAATTTCTTTTTTATTCTTTTTGATTAGATTCTGTTGATAGCTGATTGCTCGCTGATTTTTTCCCAGTGAATCATTATGTGCAGTCACCGTATGGAACTAACCAGAAGTCAGTGCTTAACCAGGAAACACCCATGTATGTCAGAGTGCCCCTGATGCAGTAATGCTAATTTTGGCCAGATTTCTCCCTTTTATTGCCCATTTACGCTAACGTTCCTGGACACTGTCTTCCTGGTGGTCGGCCGCATAGCCATGCTGAGGATTGGGGCTTAGAGTACACCCCGGAAACAAGCCAGCCTCAGAAGATGTCTGTAAAAACATTAAAAAGGAAGAAGTAAGATTCACCTCGGAAGATATTTTGGTCTTATTTATCGACCTTGGTTAGGAGTGGCCCGGAGCACCAAGCACCTAAATGTGTGGCAGTGAATAAACCTTATTAAACATGCAGGAGGGAACCACTTTAATGCTTCAGTTTGTGTGACCCGTTCCAAAACCGGTTTACTGAAGCAGTGATCAGATCTGCCAGTGATGTTCTTTGCTGTATCTTAGCATCTTAGCACTAATGCTGTTTGAGCAGCCAGGATAACTGCCAATCATTCAACTAGGGTACCAGCGGATTAGCGTGGAATTTAGTCCCCTTTGTAATGAGATTCCAAACATTATGCATCTATTTGTTATCATTAGTGATACTATTCACAACAGTGCAAACGTTCATGGTCAGCAAGCCAAGTCGGCAACTTAACTTGCTGAGCAAGCTGCTGTAGGTAAGAATTCATTGTAATGGAGTAGATGGTACATCTTAAACTTGCGAGGACGCTCTCTATTGACCGGGAGCTTCATTCAGTGATTAACTATTATGCTGTGTCATAATCGTTGGCACTAGATTGATGAAATGTTAAAAAAAAAAATTCAGCATTTATCTCTAAGGCAAAGTGATGGAGTTCGCGTAAGACTGTACCTCACTCATTCGAAGAAAATTGTGGTCGTTTTCCTGATTTCCACCATTGCCTTCTGATGTTTGATTATTGTGGTCCACTACCAGAGTGTTGTGGAGCGATTCAGTTCTCTCTTTTTTTTTCTTTCTTCTTCGCTTTAGGAAATACCAAAGGACCGAGTATACTTCTTGTCTCGTTGTAGATTAATTTTGTAAACTTTGTTAAAGCGTCATGAGACATGCATCACCTCCTCTAGTAAGTAATGGGTATAAAATTCAAAAGGTGATATATTTAATGAAAATGTTATTGTCATGACGGGTTACGGCATGTTCATGTTTTCTTTCCATTAACAGTGTCAAGGGTTACTACGGAAGAGGGGTATTTCATGAGATATGACCAAGAATAATTGTTTTCAATGTGGCGTTGATAGTAATCAGACCATGTGATGAAGATCTGCCTGTATGTGAATGTTCGTGGGAGACCTAGACCAGGAATTGCTCTCTGTGCTGTGTTATGCTGGAGAAGGAACGACAAAATCTCACTCTTTGTATCAGGAACTTGCAACAGAAATATTCCTTCTTGTGAAATGCCTCTTTTCAATTAAAAAAAGCCTTGCAAAATCCCAGTGTGCTCCGTTGAACTAAAGAATGAGTTAAGTACATGGCAGTTATCCGGTGGGTCGCAACCAGGCTGGAAAGGAACCTGGGACTAACAGTCTCGTCTGAAAATAACTCTGACAACCGAACGGGTACCGACATCTGCATGTACGTTGTTTGAATGGAAAAGGAGGTAAGGTAGGGGGCAGCATTAGTCATGATTATCCTTCTGGTTTTTAGTTCCTTAGCTGCTTATATATATATTTTATGAAATTTTTTATCACATATATATATATATATATATATATATATATATATATATATATATATATATATATATATATATATATATATAAACATAAACCTATAGACAAATAGAAGTTGAATAATAAATAATAAGATAAGTGAGCGGATAACTAAAGCAAAAGTCTTAGAAATAATTAACGAAGAGGAAAAAAAGAGACTGAAATGGCATGAGGTGAACAGATATGTAAGTTTAGTGATTAACCGCACGTTACAAACTAATAATGTGGATCAGACATGATCCAAAATATGTCTTAGGGATTCTGCAGCAGTAAACCCCAATTATCCATTAATCTAGGCCACGAAGAGCTGGAGAGGCAGTCCTGATAGCTACAAATATGAAGTGGTCATACTTCTGATTATTTTGGTGAGTAGACGTAGTAATTTCGTGTTGACTTGAACTTTAAATTAAAGCTCTTTGATTAGTAGGAAGTCATATTCCAAGGTAAGATTATGATCAGCACGGTATCTTACACAAGTTTGACACGCCTGGCTTATCCTTTATAAATAGGTTCCAATTTTTGTATGTCTGAGAAAAAATAGAAAAGGCTGCTTTGGTAGGAGGCCTGGCATTGTTATTTATGCAAAGCCTTCACTACCCTGGAGTGTATAGGAGCGTGTGATGCTGGCGAAGTCATGTCGGGAGGAGAGGGATGAGTTGCCGACTATGGTTTATTTGCACTGGAGACCTGTGTGGCGTGTGTTAGTTGGTATTTGGGAAGGAGGGGGATAAGGATTGGGTATGCATATGTGGGGAGTTGCACACGTATAGTGGGGAGGCGTTTATGTTTTCTGGGCACCTGGATGCAATCATTAAATCATTAAGGAATATACAGCATATATATATATATATATATATATATATATATATATATATATATATATATATACTATGTATATATATATATATATATATATATATATATGTGTGTGTGTGTGTGTATGTATGTATGTATGTATATGTGTGTGTGTGCGTTTGTATGTTTGCATGTATGTACGTATCTGCCTCCTTGTTTGCAAGATTGAGGAAAATAAGAAAACATTCATTCATTTGATTATGACGTAAGGCATCATCTTTTATTTGCAAGTTAAGTTGCTGAAAGCGTATTATGATAAAAGATGGCTGTTTTACTCACTAATAACATGACTTCTACATTAATGGTGGTATTTCAGGGTGGTCTACTTTTGAAAGCCTTTCTGTGTACGTGCATAGGTGGGCGAGGAATAACCCTTTGGGTGAATTGACCACACCTTTCCAAGATAGGTTTTTTCATAGATAAGTCTTTTCATGCACTGGCAATTGATTTATTAAGAATTTCTTACTCTATACCGTGTATCTTTGACACACACACATATATGTATATACATATACACACATACATCCTCACGCAAACACACATATATATGTTTATGTATACCTGTAAGTCTAATCCTTCGGGCCAGCCCTAGGAGAGCTGTTAATCAGTTCATTGGTCTGGTAAAACTAAGGTATACTTAACTTTTCATACACCACGCACACACACACATGCACACACACACATACATACATATATATATATATATATATATATATATATATATATATATATATATATATATATATATGTATATATATATATATATATATGTGTGTGTGTATATATATATATATGTATATTTATATATATATATATATATATATATATATATATATATATATATATATATATATATATATAAATCCAATTAAACAAGAGTTTTGATATCAGTGAGCCACA
Organism: Macrobrachium rosenbergii; assembly: GCF_040412425.1. Taxonomy (NCBI): domain Eukaryota; kingdom Metazoa; phylum Arthropoda; class Malacostraca; order Decapoda; family Palaemonidae; genus Macrobrachium; species Macrobrachium rosenbergii. The sequence continues at coordinate 21,318,068 of NC_089769.1, read as the reverse complement.
TGCGTGAAGTTACGCCTACATTACATAAGGAAGAGAATTATAGTTGAAGCAGGAGGACCATGAACAATACATAGAGAGAGAGAGAGAGAGAGAGAGAGAGAGAGAGAGAGAGTGCGTGTAACTATACATAATCTCTTCTCATCCATCACAGCGCTTGGCCTTCAATACCCAAAAGGGTAAGCGGACGTTAGCAGGAAACAAAACTGACAATTATTTCACTAAGATTTCCAGCCAAAGAATGTAAAAGTTGATATAAGTGAATTTACATTCATATATATGAAATGAATATATTATCTATACATATATATATACATACACATATCTACACATATATGTATATGTATATATATATATATATATATATATATATATATATATATATATATATATATATATATATATATATATTATACAATATGTATTCACTTCATGTATATGAAAGTTAATTCACTTATATCAACTTTTGATATTTTTATATATATATATATATATATATATATATATATATATATATATATATATATATATATATATATATATATATATATATATATTACAAGCCAGTGACAGTATGTGTAATATATCAATGAAGAGAGTAAGAATAATTCAGGTATGCTTTTAACTATCGATAGCAATTCTCAAACGCACAGTTACCCAAATGAAACAAATGCATGCACAAGAGTTGAAAGCATTGCTGTTAGAATATTTTCATTCGTTCATTCATTCATGCGCACCACTATGTAACTCTTTCCAGGTACAGTAATATCCCAGTTTTATCTTTTGGCAAAGGGAATGATAATAAGACTAAACACTTATAAAAGTATTACGTGTACTAATATGTGCATGTGCCAATAGTATGTTCTATGTACTTCGTTACGTGGAATCTACTACTAATGCAAGAACTATAGATTTAAATTAATACAGAGTTTTAGTCCCCTGTCAGACAAAATGTGTCGTTAGATTCAGATTTTGTCACAATTTGTTCAAGCACCCACGAGGCAAATTGATTGTGAAACAGCTTATTAATTGAGTGGTATGTTTGAGTAAAAACTGGAAGAATTCCTAAATACTTCAAAAATAAAATGTCTTCATTTATTGTAAATCTTAGTTGCAAAATTGCCATCATAACTGTAACCTTCTTGAATTGTAAATCTTAGATACAAATTTACTATCAGAACTTGAATCTCCTTTTAATGTAAACCTTAGTTACAGGTCGGATATCATAACTTGACTCTCCTTTTGTTGTAAATCTTAGTTAAAGAATTTATTATTATAACTTCCATATCAGCACTTAAAAATGCACCCGTTGTATGTAACAGTATTAGCGACAGAAATGTCAAGTAGGCTACTCTGGGATTTATGGAAACAGCACCAAATAATATTTTCTATTATTTAATGACATAGGATAATTAATAAATCAAAAGGTGTAGCTCTGTCTTGTTTACCATAAAACGGTTGATATTTGAAAGTTCTGATACGTGAGAGTATATAGATATGAATAATAAAACCATAATTATTACCCACAGCTGTACCTATCACTTGTTTACATATTTCATCACTGAATTAAATAAAGTGACTGAATTTCGTTAGACTGTATTTCTTAGATGTTACTGAAAGCGTATGTGTGGTTATTGGATTCATTTAATTATTATACAGGGCCACTGTGGTTTGGATGTGGTATTCTTGCGGCAAGGTTGTATAAAGAGCAATAAAATCAAAAGTAGTAATTATTTTATCTTTACTTGTTCTAATCTTTGTGGTCTTCCAGTCAATAAACTGGCCAGTGCGAGTATTGAGCCTAAAAGAGTGTATGCATACTAAGTTCCCCGATTGACATTGTAATATTTACTAGATTTTCTAGATTTATTATAGGTATATGTCCAAATTTAAGGCCAAATTTAAAAATACGAAGTTTTTCACCATGCAGAATATCTAGGTACTTGTTATCAAGAGGTAATGGAAATTATCTGTCTACATACTTTCACAAGTACAGAGATATTTCATATATATCTTCAGTACGTAAATCCTTGAAAAGTTGTTGAGTAACTGAGAACCAGGAGTCCATTGTTTGTGAATATTTGAAGGCTATTTTGAGGTATGTACCGTTCAATGGAAGCTGGATATTAAGTCATAAATGTACAACAATCGTATATATTCAAAGAATCGATACTAATATATTCGAACTCTAAGACCAAGTACGTGTTAAATTCATTGGCGTTATTTAAATTTGATGACCTATCTCGATTTTTAAGTTAATATTTAAGCAAGTCAGCTAACAGACCATGTAAAAGACTAGAATGAAGCTGAAATATTCTTGCAAAACTGGTGAACACTTTAGCTGAACTGGACTGTAGGTTTTAGTCCCTGAATTTTGAAATCAACAAACATATTTCTCTTGTCTCGATTTCTTATCCTTACAGGTCTCTTACCAGTGTTATTATAACACTTCATTAACTTTTTATAATTGAGGTAACATAAATTATTATTAATTATCATCGAGTCCATACGGATAAACTGTCTGGAGCTTAAGTGTAAAGATTTCTACTTCTAATCCTTTGGTATTATCGTTCACACTACAAGTATACATATTTTACCTAAAAAAGGGTGGATCGTGAAATGTTCGAATGACTATGTACCTTGCTACCTTGCTAATGTTCAGCATCACCATAAACATCTTGGTTACACAGACTTATGTGATTATTTACTCTTAGTTGTAATGGCGCACAAGTCCCTTTGACTTATTTTATATTACAAACGTTGTCTGATCTAGTAAACAGCGTCTCAAGTCATACTTATTGTTATAAACATTATGTAATCACGAACATGTCCATTATGTGAGAAAGTTGGACATTTTGTACTCATATCGACGATTGAAAAAGAATTAGAGTATATAGATATTGTATAGTAGGAAAAATATGGAGATGTGATATTAAGTTTATGCAGTCCTAGTATCTAGCCATATATATATATATATATATATATATATATATATATATATATATATATATATATATATATATATATATATATAGTTGTACTAGTTTAAGTAAGCTATTGTATAGTATATTACAGTCTAAGCGATATATATATATATATATATATATATATATATATATATATATATATATATATATATATATATATATACATATACATATATATATATATATATATATATATATATTATATACATATATATATACATATACATACATATATATATATATATATATTATATATATTATATAAATATATATATATATATATATATATATATATATATATATATATATATCGTTTAGATTGTAATGTGCACTTACAGCCTACTTATACTAGTACATTGACTTCATGCACATGCTTGTTTGTGATTTTTCGTAATCATTGTACAAAAAAAAAAAATAAAGAAATTTCATTCACTATAGTAAAGCTCTTTCTCTTTCTCTTTGCATACATTACTTTTCGCCCCAACCTCTAGGCATCTTAAGTGGGTAGTCTTGCAAGGTGTGACTCAGAGTGCATACGATTGGCCTGACGAGAGAGAGAGAGAGAGAGAGAGAGAGAGAGAGAGAGAGAGAGAGAGGGGGACTTACTAATAAAGAGAACCCTTGGGTCCTTCAGCTTCGTACTGGTGCTCTTTGAGTACTTCGGGGTTGCCTGGCCATTCTCTCTCTCTCTCTCTCTCTCTCTCTCTCTCTCTCTCTCTCTCTCTCTCTCTGTGTGTGTGTGTGTGTGTAGATTTGCTTTTTGTTTCGGCTTCAATTATTCATTGAGAAGAGTTTTGCCGGGCGTATATTGATAAGTCTTAACGTCATTATTTTGGATGCCCTGGTCCTGAGCTTTCAGAACCGTTTCCATAATTGCACATTTTGGCCTTTTACTCTCTCTCTCTCTCTCTCTCTCTCTCTCTCTCTCTCTCTCTCTCTCTCTCTCTCTCTCTCTCTCTCTCTCTCTCTCTCTCAGATACCAGACCTGAGTCAGTAGCTTAATTCGTTTCGGACTTTTTAGGAGAAGCTGCGATTGTGAATATTCTTCTTTTTGTATGCTGTTATCCTTCCTGAAGAATTTGACTCGTGTGTTAAACTAGTTAGCGCCCAAAGGCAGACAGCTATATTTAGGTCATACGTAAAAATGTTCAACGAAGGGTCCCAGATTGAATTTCTGAGGACTCGGTGTCAACCAATCGTCTTCTCAGCATGCAAATGCAGGCTGTGGATATTCCATTGACCTTTTACCAGGTATCACATGGGTATTACTCTCGGGCCTTTGGCCTGATCGGGCCCCCCGACGGTTTTGGTACCGCTCTTGGGACAGGATCTGGTCATGATGCTACTGTCATCACTCGCAAATTGGGTCATTTAAAGAGCACATCGTCAAGACTGGATGTTAGGTCGCCAAATCAGGTCACGGTTTGCCCCGAACATCTCGTGGTCCTAGGAGTTGCTTCGTCACAAGGTTTGTGATCACTGCCAGTGTTATTGACTTTATAGTGCGAAAGATTTTATTATTTTACGCCTAACCTCCTTTGAAGGCTGACGGGTGTGAGGTATTGACCGTCAGTTGTCGTCGTCACCTGTTGCTGCTGCTGCTGCTGCTGCTGCTGGGGTGAGGTTTTCAAGCGCTGGGTGTGCGCGCGTGTGCGTGTGTGTCTGTATGTGGGAAGCAAAGGATTACTAGAAGACGCGTGGGACACGCACATGTGAGAGAGAGAGAGAGAGAGAGAGAGAGAGAGAGAGAGAGAGAGAGAGAGAGAGAGAGAGAACGAGTTGCGAGTGTGGGTATTATAGGTCTGAGAGGAAAGATAAGTGAAAGAAAGAAAGCAGCGAAAACGATTAAAGGTTATTGAATGGAGAATGGGGAAGCGGCCAAGAATATTCGGACTAACGAGAGAGAGAGAGAGAGAGAGAGAGAGAGAGAGAGAGAGAGAGAGAGTTGGACTGGAGAGAAGACTGAATCGGAAGCGCCGTCCTAGGGCAACTTTAAGTTAACATGCCAGTAATGAAGATGGTGAAGGTCAGAGTTGAAGTTTGAAATTCGATATGTACCTTTTTTTTTATTTTCCTTAGTGGATGCGTGAAGGCAATTATTGACTCCTGTATTGCTATTCAAAAGGTGAAGCATCAATACCGGTTTTACTTATGTAAGCCTCTTAAAATTTGCGGATATTAATTTTTGTCAGTAAGGCAACTGCCACTGCTCGCTGTTGTTTGCTTTCTAGGCGAGAGAGAGAGAGAGAGAGAGAGAGAGAGAGAGAGAGAGAGAGAGAGAGAGAGAGAGAGAGAGAGAGAGTTTCGTTGGATCTGGTTTCCCATTTCAACGACCAGCCTGTCAGTCAAAGAAATTTGAAAAGACCTTTTAAGAGTACAGGAAATGTAAGATGTTTGGGGCTTCCATTGGAGGGCGAGATGTAGACGGGAGATGGATGACACTCAAGTTCCAATAGGACGTAAACACGAGGTCTCTTAACTAATGCTTGGAAAGGAGAAGTTTTCCTCTCGTCATGAATTACTCTCCAGTACCAGCTTCCCCCCCCCCCCCTTTGCAATTCAGGCTGGCATGTTGACACAAACAAACTTTATTGTGATTTTGGCAATCAATTTACTTTCTTTCGCAACAAAAATGCGAGATCAGCATTTAAATTTGCTTATCAGGTGGATGTTTAGGATTGCTGAGTGATATGCCAGTTTAAATGTTTTGTGTGATGAACACTTATCTATGTCTATATTAATACATAGTTTTATCTGTGCAACGTAGAGTATGCATCGTTGACAAAAGGCTTAAATTTGCCTCATGTTGGAATTTTAAATTTAAATACGAATTTTAAGGGTAAAGAAGGTTTAGAATACTAGGATAGTTAACATACATACAAAATGGTTTTGTAATAAAATCGTTTAGAATTTTTGAGAAGTTGGATGTTGTACCACTTGATTATATGGTCAGTTACGTTGCAAGTCTTTCATTTCGGGTTAATTGGGACAAGTTGGGTTTGTCTTTCACGTTAATGTTCTTAATGAAGTTTAAGATTTTCTAAAGCTCTCTGCTAGAAAATAACAGACGTCTGTCTCAGAGGGAAAACAATCCAGTGCCCTGGCACTTGACTCACCTGTTTATCTCAGATAGAAAACCTACTGATACTTAGCCCACCAGATTATGAGAGAAGGGAAACCTTACAGTGTCCAGGCACTTAACCCACGGTTTCTGACAGAAAGTAACCCTCCTCTGTCTTGACGCTTAGTTCACCTGTTTATAATAGAAGGGGAGCCCTCCAGTGTACTGACACTCAACCCACCAGACTGTGACAAGGAAACCCTCCAGTGTCCTGACACTTGACCCACGGTTTCTAAGAGAAAGGAAACCCTCCTGTGTCTTGACACTTAACTTACCTGTTTATAATAGAAGGATAATCCTGCAGAGTCCTTATACCTAGCCAACCAGGTTATGACAGAAAGGAAACCCTCCAGTGTCCTGATACTTGACCAACTTGTTTATCTCAGAAGGAAAACCCTGCAGTGTCCTGACACTTAACCCACCAGATTATAACAGATAGGAAACCATTTAGTTTCCTGAACTTGACCCACCAGTTTATGACAGAAGGGAAACCCTCCAGCGTCCTGATACTTAACCCACCAGATTATGACAAAAAGGAAAGCCTCCATTCTCCTGATACTTAACCTACCTGTTTATCTCAGAAGGAAAACCCTGCAGTGTCCTGACACTTAACCCACCAGATTATGAAAGAAAGAAAAGCCTCCGGTGTTCGGACACTCACCTCACATATTACGAGAGATAGGAAACCCTCCAGTGTCCTGACACTTAACCCACCAGATTATGACGAAAAGGAAACCCTCCATTGTCCTGATACTTCACCTACTTGTTTATCTCAGAAGGAAAGCCCTGCAGTATCCTGACACTTGAGGGCAGCTCGCACAACAACGCAACCTGTTGCGTGGAATCAGTTGCTTACGACGCCTCAACCAGTTGTATTGCGACTGATGCATTGGTTTCTTTAGAACCTCTCACATCGAGATGACTGAAACTGCTGTCACGTGCAACTGATCGCCGCGCAATTGGCTGTGCTGGTCGTGTGCCGATCAGTTGCATTATGAACTCGCTGAGAAGAGGGTGGTCTGTGCCTCCGAGGCTAAGGCCATGGCTGTTGCTGCAATGGCGAGTGACGAGCTAGTCAGGAACATTAAATTTGTACAAGAAATAGAAAAACATCCGCGCATTTACAACTACACTTTGAATGAATACTCCAATGAATATGTTGCAGAAAAGGCATGGAAGCAAGTGGCAAATGAAATAGAAGATATAGGTATGTAACATTTTATTATTTTCACACATTGCAGCATACAAAATAAAAAATGAAATAGGCTTTCATGTATCATGGGCATTAGATTTACGTAGGCATAAATTTATTAGAGAGAGAGAGAGAGAGAGAGAGAGAGAGAGAGAGAGAGAGAGAGAGAGAGAGAGAGAGCGTAGTCATTATTATAACTCTAGTCCGGAACACAGTATTTCCATTGCCAAGGAAGTGCTGCTTCAGGCTTTACAAAGTAATTTGCCAAATAATTTTGAGTTTGCACTGCGTTAGGCCTAGCTGGCAGTGCATTCATGTTTGCATCATAAAGATTGTGGTTGTCTCCATTTAACACTTCCATGTCTTCTGAAGGGATATAAGCCCGATAAAGAAGCCCTCTCTTTTCCTTATAAAATTATGCAGCACACAGTAGCTTATGATATTGTTCACCTTTCGTAAATCTCTTACAACAAAAGTTGACAACAACACTTGAAATTTCTTGGAAATCATTCCGAAAGCACGTCCTCCTCGTCTGACGACATTGTTGAAACTAAAAAATAATTGCTCTGGTGTGAGAACCTCAAGGCAACCGATCGCATGCGACCAGTTGCGTGCGATAGGCCTCATGCAACTGGTTGCGTCGGTGTGCGAGCTGCCTTAACCCACCAGGTTATGACAGAAAGGAAAACCTCCAGTGCCCTGACACTTAACCTACCTGTTTTTCTCAGAAGGAAAAGCCTTCAGTGTCCTTACACTTAACCCACTAAATTATGAGAGAAGGGAAAGTTCCAGTGTCCTGATACTTAACCCATCAGGTTATGACAGAAAGGATGAACTCCAGCGTCCCAATACGTAACCCACCAGATTTCCGCAGAAGGGAAAGCCTCCAATGCCCTGACACTTAACCCACCTGTTTATCTCAGTAGGAAAACCATGTAGTGTTCTGACACCTAACCTACTATATAGAGTATGATAGAAAGAAAAAAAACTCCAGTTTCCTAATGCTTGACCCACCAGATTATGACAGATTGGGAAGCCTCCAGTGTCCTGATACTTAACCCAAGAGGATTATGGCAGAAAGGAAACCATTGAGTGTCCAGGTATTTAACCCATCAAATTATGACAGAAAGGAAAGCCTCCAGTACCCTGACACTTAAACCCACCTTTTTCTATCGGAAGGAAGACGCCTGCAGTGCCCTGACACTTAATCTACCAGATTATGAGTAATAGGAAACCGTTCAGTGTCCTGATAGTTAACTCACCAGATTTTGATAGAAGGGAAACCCTCCACCAGTGTCTTGATGCTATACCCACCAGTTGCTGACAGAAAGAAAACCCTCTAGTGTCTTGACACTTAACCCACTTGCTTATCTCAGGAGGGAAAACCGTGCAGTGTCCTGACACTGGACTTACAAGATTATGGCAGAAGATAAACCCTCTAGTGTCCTCACACTTAACTCACTGGTTTATGACAGAAAGGTAACTCTCATGTGTCTTGATACTTAAACCACCAGTGTATTTGAAAGGCAAACCCCCATGCCTTGAAAACCCTCCAGTGTCTTGACTCTACAACCACAAGTTTGTCTGAGGATAACCCTCCAGAGCCCTTACGTAGATAGATTGCTGATGGTGGCATACACTCAGGTACTTTTTCTTTAATTTTAGTCATTTTTGTCGCATTTTATATCAATTTACTCACCAGCTATTTTCTCACACAAACCTTTTTAGTGCTTTGGCTGTACTAAGTTCCATCCAGCTATCAATTCTTTTATTTGGATATTTGCTTTGTTCGTCCTCCTAAAATTTTTTCTGTGCGATGTATATATATGTGTGTATATATATATATATATATATATATATATATATATATATATATATATATATATATATATATATATATATATATATATATATATATATATATATATATATATATATATATATATATATATATATATATATATATATATATATATATATATATTCATTTATGTATTTACGCTATGTTTGCATGTGTGTATGAATGTACTTGGATATTTATTCGTCCTCCTAAAGGTTTGGTTTTACACTATAATATATATATATATATATATATATATATATATATATATATATATATATACACACACACACACACACACACACACACACACACAAAGCATATATGAGAGGCATAACTCAGCGTTAAAAGAATTGTGCTCAAGTACAGACATTACTAGTTATGCACAGGTGGTTTAGTGCAAATGATTTATATGCTGTTTACCCTAAAAGTATGAACCAACTGTTGCCTCTCTTTCCTACAGCTCTGGAAATAAAATGCAAGACAGAAAGACAATATATTATAGACCTTGGCGAATTCATTACTGTACTTCTCGTGATACTAAACTCAATCAAGCGTCGCTCACACGCGACTTGGGTAAGGATAAGAATTCCCCCTCTTCAGTGACATCTGTTCTGCGAGCAAATCGTCCAAAAGTAGCGAGAGAGGCGAGCGTTGTTAAAGTAGTGTAGTCCAGCCGCAAAGGCCTTCACTGTTATGAATTTCCTCTCACTGCCTCTACATGGACCCTTACGGCAAAGGGAGGCTCTCAGGTAGATGGTCGCCTATGGTACACAAACGCTACAATAAGCGTTCACGTGTTGTTCAGTGTGTCTCCGCCTTTACTAGCTGACGCAAGTTATCACACTTGACCTAGTCGGGTTTTGTTGTGAGGCATACAAACACACACACACACATATGTATGTATGTGTATAGCCTATATATTGATTATTGTTCTCTGTATCACGGCAGTTTTCTTATGAATGATAATTACCACTGTCATTTTTATCTCGAAGTCACCCCTGCTAAAAGAAGACGAAGTTCTGGCCTTTCTGCACACATCAGGTATGCATACATTTTCATACAACTTCACACTAGACGGGGTCCGGTTCGAAGACGGCCAGATATGGCTCTGTCTAAGTATAATTAACACTAATGGGCTCTCAGCCTTTGGACTCTTAACCTTAAATTTATGACCGTATTAAGAGTTTGGGAAATATTTATTAGCCAAATGCAAAAGTTACTGGGGAGAAAGTGTCCACTTTTTTTGCTCTTGTTAACTGAGTGACGTATTTTGAAGAGGACATTTAAAAGTACAGTATCCTGTTTATAGCTAGACTGCATAGAAAAATTAAATTGAATATGTTTAATATCATCTGGTAGAAAACTTATTTTGGGAAGAAATCGTTTCCCCTCTTGGTGGTCGAGTTACTGGCGTTGAGTTTGGCTCCTGTTGGTTGATCCAGCATTTTGAAAGGTTGAGAACGACTTCTGTAGAGTTGTAGACTTTGCTGCAGATCTTGTTTTTGAAAGCTCTGGTGACGCATACCTTGGATACCATGGCAACCAGTGGGGAAATTTTCACTCCTGAGTTGTGTACCTTTCATTGTTGTTAGAGAAATATGCTTCAGTTTGTTTTTAGACAAATGTGATCAAGTAGGTCTTTTTCTTTTCATGATCAAATGTGTGATATATAGCGCACGATCTCGAATTTTTTTTTTTTTTTTTGTATTTAAGTTAAACAAAAAACCATTCAGTTTTCTTTGTTACCTGTATATAATTTTGGTGCAATTTGAGATCAATTTATTTTATACCTGTGTGTGTAAGTTCGTCACTTTCCTTTGCAGTTGTTGTCTGGAGATCGCCCTCTATGCGGGGCTACTTATTTTCATCAAATATTATCTTTTTCCTTCTTTGTTTAGTCACACTATTCCCTTTTTAATTCCATTAGTCCTTAGCACTGTTTTCAGTTCATGAGAGCAAGACCAAATTCAATTGCTGCTTGGATATCAGTAATAGCATTTAAAAAAATGGCCTCCGAGTACAATGCTTTCGCTTTTATGTAATTAAGTTACGGCAAGGTCATGGGAGAGATTAGAAAGTGAAGTTCTTTAGCACCGTTCGTTGGTATTTCCATTGTTATACATACACACATACATACTTATATATGATATATACACATGTGTATATCTATATGCGAAAAACTTCGCCAAATGTGTTTTTTGTCTGCATCATCCTTTTGTCAGCTGTTGTGCCAACCAAGAAAATAAGCAATCGCATTTCTTATATTAGGAACACAGCATGTATATGTATATATATATATATATATATATATATATATATATATATATATATAGATAGATAGATAGATAGATAGATAGATAGATAGATAGATAGATATAAGTATACATATATATACATACATTTATATATATACACGTATACATATACATGTACGTTTACATATATTTTTTCACGCGACGTCAGTATTAAACACTAACATTTATACCGTAAAAAAAAAAAGAAAGAGTGGTCAAGCCTTAACGAGAACTTCCTTTTTCCATCGTGGATAATTTTTTTCCCCAGAGACCGGGTATTAAGAGCTGAAACATTTCGGAAGCAGTAATGGAATGACAATGGGTGCGTTGGATGTTTAAAAGCTGACTGTATTTCATAATTAAAGGTAAAGTTTGGAATTTTACATCAAAGGAATGGAAATGAGTCCACAGTGGATTCCCTGCGTTTCATTGTTTATTCACCTTCATTCATTTTATGTAAGACTAAGGAGCACTCACAATATTTAGCTGCAGTATTTTTTATTTGTTTATTCCTGTGTCACTTGAAGTTAATAATAAGTAGAACGCTATAATAGTGAATAAACCAATATTATTCTCATTAAATCGGAGACATCACATTAGTGTAAGGCAGTAGCTGTCTGGTGTATTCATTTAGAGATTATCAGATAAGAGCTGACTCCCAGACGTTACCAGCCATTGACTATCTGAAGAGAGTCAGTTGCCAGACACCTTCAGGTAGAGCTTATCAGATAATTGACGACTGTTCCTAGGAAGGGAGTCCGGTGACCTCACTGAATAACTTAACTGTAGGGAGTTTCCATTCGATGTCATATCCACAATAACCTCCTAACTTTGCCTTTGTCCATCTTTTACAATACGCTTTCCACCAAAGTCCTTCAGCTCAGAGGAAATAAAAGAAGAGGCAGTCCCTTGCGTGATTCGAACCTACTCGCTAATCAACGTTGCTACGAAGAAGCGAAAAATACTCTACTTTTCACGACGTGAACTGTCAACGAAACATTGTCACTTGTCAAACAGGATTGAGAAACGTTCCCAAAACTGAATCTGTGATTTTGTAGAGGGATCGTCTGTCAACCCTCAGGCAGATGCAGAAATTGAGGCTATGGTGAGAATCTGTGACTGGGGCTGTTATTTCCTTGGCATCTGGGTGGCAGGCGCTTAGCATACGAACTGTATATTTGGAATTTGTTTCAAGTTCATTTCAGTCATAGACCTCTACGTTATATATATATTGGGGTGGGCGACCGAGTGACTGAACAGTAAGTTGGTTTAACCCGTGTAAATAAGATCTGAGTGAACTTGTGCTTCCATTTTGAAATCGAAAGGAGGTAAGTTATCCCCGCTAAAGGACGACTATCGCCGAGGGAGGCAGCGCAGACCTTTTAAAAGGCGGCCTGTTTCAAGGGCCTGCCAGCCTATAATGATAAACAAGGAGCGAGCAGAAACACTTGAAATAGCCACAAATAAGCTACACGGGCATGGGAGCTATTGGTCGTCGCGGGGGAAGAGCAACCGCTCTTAGATCAGCATTTTTTTTTTCCAAAAAGCTTACTCCAGTTTAGCAAACTTCGTTCTGTCTCAGTCTTTTATAAAAATCTGTGTGGCACAGCGGTTAGAGCGGCGATATGCCAATCAGAAGGTCCGCGGTTCGAACCCCGGTGGTGGTGGCGTTCTTCTCTTGGGAAAGGAAGTGTAACCCAATTTCCTCACTCGGCCCTGGTGTAGGCTACAACTGGGTACCAGCTTTGTGGCTGGGGGTAAACCGGCGACAGACTGGCGTCCTGTCACGGGGGTGAATTATCACTCGTTCGCTTAGCGCCATGGAAACCGGGTATAAGCACCGGCTCTATGGGCCCCTCGTCCTGGAAGGAACACACACACACACACACACACACACATATATATATATATATATATATATATATATATATATATTATATATTATGTACATACTTATGGTCCTTTACTTAGCAAACTGAAGAAATATGAAAATACGTTTACAAAGAAAGCTCGTATAAATGACAGGTGGAGATTACAAAGGAAAAAATATGTACCTGGAATTCAACGCAACTGCCGTTGAGCCTAATCCTTTGTAAAATCTCTTAAATATTAACCCTGTTTTGGTGGGTCTGCTAATTCTTTAATTGTGTTGAATTCCAGTTACATATTTTTCCTTCGTCGTTTATACGAGCTTTCGTTGTAAACTTTATTTTTATATTTTTCCAGTCTGCTAAGTAAAGGACTATAAGTCGAAAGGCCTCGCAGTACTCCATTGTTTCTCTTTCCTTCGTGGCATTGCCTTTATTTATATATTCATCACGTTCCATATTTTAGTGATTCAGTTATACTTATACATACTTATACACACTTCGTTGTAAATCACGGACGCAGCTGCGTGGATGGATGAATTCCAAACTTATAACTGCGTCTAACCTGACGAATCAGATCTGTGCTTTGATTGGAAGGTTGAAATGGTGAATGAGTAAAGCTACCATTGAGTTATTACGATAAACAAAAGGCTCCATTGTGGCTGGAACGGTTTTACGGTCTGAAAGAACGGGGAAGTCACTGTAATGGATCGTGTATTACTGACAATGCAAGAAGAATATTTCTCTCTCTCTCTCTCTCTCTCTCTCTCTCTCTCTCTCTCTCTCTCTCTCTCTCTCTCTATGTGCTTTAGACACAGTATTTTGTTGTTTTGCTTTATTTTATGCTGTATTAATCGGGAGCTTCAACTTTTAAATGATTTATATACTATTTTCAATTTTCATGTAGCTTTTAAGTCTCTCTCTCTCTCTCTCTCTCTCTCTCTCTCTCTCTCTCTCTCTCTCTCTCTCTGAAGAGTTATGTCTCCAACAAAAGCTGAAGACCTGCGATAGAGACGAACCCTGAGTCCCTCCCTTCAAAAAAGTCGAATTTCGGCCTGCCTCTTAGGCTTATTTTGTTTCCTGAGGTACACGGGGCCTAATTGAGTGTAACGCTGTATATGGGGTTGAAAAAGAGGGTTAAAAGATAAGAGTCTCGGAAGATAGCGGCCTCAGAATGGTATGCAAGGGTAGTGCACGCCCCATGTTGCCACTCCCAACTTCGCCTGAAAATTCGTTCTTGAGATCGGTAATGAAAATTCGTTCTTGAGATCGGTAACATTCAATTCTGAAAGATCTGTACATTTTTGTTTGGATTGTTAATAGTTGGTACTAAGGAACATCTAATCATGACCCTTACGGTTATTTAGTTCTCTCTCTCTCTCTCTCTCTCTCTCTCTCTCTCTCTCTCTCTCTCTCTCTCTCGAGTATTAAGATTATTTAAGATTCCATATTAGTTCCCCTTGCAATAAAAGTCTGTGATTAACCCGGGAGGTTGAAACATCACACAATGTTAGTCTCATTACAAGTTGGCGGTTTTGGAAAAGAAGAAACAGATAATAAGCCGAGAAGCAATCTTGGTGCGGACATCAGTTAAATGTCCTTTTCCAAGTAAGGGTCTCGGCCTGGCGATTAAAGGTGTCTGTTCGTAATGTCTGATAGTTTTTTTCAGGGCTTTAAAGGTCCAAATAAGGAGAGATCATTTGCAAGTGTAATTTCCATTGGGACGTTATCTGTGTTCTTAAAAATTCTAATAAGGATTTTGCTAACATGAAAACTATCTTGGAAGATAAACAGTTTATGTTAAGTGGTCATTAAAATGGTAGGTATAAATTTCTCGAAGTAATGTGACAAACTGGAAGACTGTTATCGTGACTTTCCCCAACATTTTGAATTCAGTTATCATGATTAAGATTTGTTAGTAGTCCATGAACATATCCTATCGATTCTTCTCGATGCTTTCAAATTGTACGGCCATGCGTACGAGGATCATTTCAGACTACTATATTGGTGCGTTGATGCTATGTTTACAACAAGAAAGCTCGGTTTACTATATTATTTATAACAGGGATGGTCCAACCGTACTTATTTTTATGACTTGAGTGTGTGAGAATCGTCATCTGGAGTTCGATTTTGTTGTGGTTGATTTGGACGTTAAAACGCTTCGTTACTGTGTGATGTTTGTTCCCCTTGCTTTAATATATATCTCTTTTATTTGCCCTTATAACCTGCTTCAAACTAACATTGCAATCAGATTTTTATGTTGTATTTTACGGCCATGCAAAACACATCAGCTATTATTTTTAATATCTCATGAAACAGTTCTGTAAATTTTTTTTATAGGTTCCTGGAAGCCTCCAGCAACTTTCGCACTTCATAAAATACTTAGGTTTGACGTCAGTTGCGATGGCAGTTTGTTGCATCAAATGAATCAGTCTCGTCTTTCTGTAGGGAGGGACTGCATCCATGATGACTGGAATGTTGTTACCGCTAATTATCTCTCCTAATTTGCCTGCAGTTAGGATGACTCATGTGGTGGGGATAACCTCCTCTTATTCATCAGCGTGAAAAATACTGCTTTGTTTATTCAGTTAAATTGGGTCGTTCTCGGATGACGAGAGTTTTAGAAAACCAAAGATATTCGGTATGTTTAGTGTCATCTATTTTTCGTATGTGACCTGTAGTGCCACAGTAGGGAAGAAGAAGCATTTTCAGCTTGATCAGTTTAAGAAAGGTTTGTTGGGATTGCAGATCTCTTATGGTGATGAATCCTTCTTTCAAAAAGTGACAGGTTAGATTATTCAGGGAATACAAGAGAAGGCAGAGAATATCACTTGTTGCAGGAGAGATCGCACACGTAGGCCTATACTGTGTTAAAAGGTCTTCAGTTTTTACTTTGGACAAAAATGATTGGCCATGCTGTTTTTGTCTTCAGAACAGTGATAGAAACTGTATTCTTGTGGGCTGCATATGGAGTTGTCATTCTTGAGAGAGAGAGAGAGAGAGAGAGAGAGAGAGAGTTCTTAAAGAAAAAATTAGTGAATTATTTCTGATGTTGCATCTTTACCGCTTATGGGAACAACAGTCTGCATGCCTTGCCATTTTTGGTTGATCACAATAGTCGTTTAATTTTGTTGCTTTTTAAGAGCAACAACTTGCATTACTCAGTCTCTTACCTTTCCTGGAAATAAGTTGCAATACCTTCACAAAAAAGCCACATGTTTGACACCTCTCTCTCTCTCTCTCTCTCTCTCTCTCTCTCTCTCTCTCTCTCTCTCTCTCCACACACACACACACGCACACACATTTTATATTGTCCTTACAAATAAATGCTCTGGTTTCTTTTAAAGTGGATTCAGTTTAATTTTATTTGTATGTAACCCTTACGAGAACACAAACCTTAGTTACTGGCCTGTTAATTTCTGTCTCTGTCACTCCTGGTTTTTGTCAATTCCTCGATACTGTGGACTTAACATCGGAGGCCCCCCCCCTCCAGCCCCCACCCGCCCAACCCCCTTTCTGTCGTTCCTTTGGAAATGAACTCATCTCGTCGGTAAAGAGTATCGACTGGGGGGGGAGGGGCCCGGAGAGGTGGTGGGTGGAAAGTAAAGTGGAAGTATCCATAATTAGACCAACGCGCAATTGGGAGCTGTCAAAACGCCTTCTCATTTAATGCTGAGGAATGGGTCAGTGGAGGGACCTCTCTTGGTACGTCTGTCTTGGTTGGGGTGTGGGTGGGTTGGGGAAGTTACCCTGGGTTGGAAGGAGTGCCTGGAAAGGGAGGAAGATGCTGGCCATGGCAGATGATGGGAAGTTATGGCGAGTTGAATTTTTGGTTTCTATTTGAAGGAGGAAAACTTATATTGCTGAGAGAGAGAGAGAGAGAGAGAGAGAGAGAGAGAGAGAGAGAGAGAGAGGGTTTGAAGTTCCTCAGGTGTATTCTTAAAAATAAAAATGAAACAACGATAAACATTTCTAGACTGAAAGTAAAATAGGACTGCCAGCAGATACTTCGAAAGTAAAGCTAATGAAAATCGCATTCATTCTGAAGTTAACATTCTTATATGTCCTACATTAGCTCAGGTAATCGTAAATTTTGGAAGTTCCTCTGATTTTATTGGCTTGATTTACTGTTTTTTTTTTTGGAAGATGACGTATGAAAAACACAGCCCTGACCGACGCCAAGTACTGATCTGCGTGAAGGGTGAAGGTCAGTCTGCGGTCAGCTTAAAAGTTTAGATGCTGCCCGGAGAAATTGGGGCAGATTAGCTGTTGACCAATACCCAATCATTATGATGCCCCACAACTTACTGGTGAAGGGATTCGGCAGTAAGAAGGGCTACATATTTATAATACCAGATCATTATTATTATTATAATGATGATAGATATACCAAGAAAAGTCCCACTGTGGGAGAAAGAGTGGCTGTTCTGTTGTTGCATCACGTTTGAATTCTGGTTGGAACACTGAGCTGCGTTTGTCAGTTTATGCGTTTCATTATTGTATGTTTGTTTGTGAGCCTCGTTTATATATACAGTTTTGATGGTTTATTTATATCTGTATCATGGGCTAATATTCTCCTTTCACTGTGCACTTTTCTAAGTCTGGATGTTAGTACTGACAACCCGTGATTGATTTGGGTCACTTACACCTCGGGAATGCTGATGAGTCTTTCTGTACGGAGGGGTCTTTGTTTCGTTCTCTGAAACCCTTTGAGGCAAGTGTGCTTCTTTTGATACTGACGTTAATTTGCAGTTACTGGCAACCTATTATGTTGGTGCTAGCTTTCTTTAGAACCGTTTTTGTCTAATATTCTTCTTTATTATCATTTGTACCTCAGCTGTTTTTGTTTATGCATGTCATTTTTAATTTTGTCCTTTTGAGTAACATTTCAAAGTAAGTTTCTAGGCATTCTCTTCTTTGGATATTATAACTCATCAAGGTAAACGCCTTCATTATTATTGTTATTATTATTATTATTACAGAGTATAAGCTTCATAAAACCTGTCTCTTTTTCTCTCATTCATTCTCTCGTAATGGGATGTACTGCATTGTGAGATTTTTCGTCAGGGTTAGTCCATATGTTATATGTGCAAGGAAACTGCATCGCTTGTAAAAGCGAGAGAGAGAGAGAGAGAGAGAGAGAGAGAGAGAGAGAGAGAGAGAGAGAGAGAGAGAGAGAGAGAGAGATTAGGGGAACTTGTCTGACTTGTTACAGATCCCTTGATATCAATTGGATGGCTGTCTTAGTGAGGTCTCCTCGTATTATCTTCGTTATCGTCGCCCAGTAGCAGTTGACCTTTTGGTATCTGAAGATTGTCCAGGAGAGGAAAATGATGTTGACCTTTTCTGGCCAGTTTATGATCTCTTAGGCCCCTTGATTGCTTGCCTTGTTATTGGTTTTTACGATAATGTCACCTCCCCGCCAAATTGCTTGACGACGTGATAAGATGTCCGTGGAATTGTTACCACCAATTGTCAATGAGTTTTCATTATCTTGTTTTTATACTGACTGAAATGTTTTGTTTATGAATTGCTTATTTGTTGCCAGTTAATATTAGTGTTTATTATTACATTGCAATGAACGGAAAGTTGTGCACGCCTTTTTATAAGCTTGGCGCAAGATTGGCCAGTCTCAAAAATCTTGGAAAAAATATAATTGTCTTGCAGGAAGGTGATCTCCTTCCTGACACGAAAGAACAAACTTGTATTAGATATTAAAGTTGCTTAGTCCTGTGTGCAGAAGATACACGGTGAGGTGACTGTGGTGTATGCACATTCACCTCTTTGGTCTTTGGAGCCCGGACAATGATTTTTTAACTTTCGGCTTTGATGTAAACTTCCTGATGTAGGCTTCGTGAAGGTTAGGATTACGCTGGGAACTGTAATGTTATTTGCTGTTGAATTTAATGTAGTTGCTTTATTTCCCTAATAGACTGCGTTTTTAGTTTCGTTTTTGCTTTCAGTGAGAACCCAGAGACGGAGGAAAAGATAAAAGATAATCTTAATTTGAGCATAGACTGATCGGTAATTTTAAACGTCACTGCCGTTTTTGGCTTTGGAATTTTCTTTGACCTTGTCCCACTTACCAAGTCATCTCAGGGTACGACGTATTTCTGGCATGTAATATGTACCCAAGGGAGCGACTGGAGGTTATGGTCATCCCCGGTGAGTAGTGTGTTCCCTCTTGCTTCGAAAGACAAGCAGACACAAGATTCAGATCATGTGCTAAAGGACTTTATCTTCATTAGAAGAACTAGGGTTAGGTTCAAATCGTCTTGAGAGAATTCTCTGATCCAAAGATTTCAGTTGTGGTGAAAGAAGAGATCTTTCGCTTCCTTCCAGAAATTAGCATTAGACTCGAGGTATCTTCAGATACGGCTCAGTGCTCGGACGATACTGTTAGGCCTTTGTCAACAAAGGATTATTTCATGAAACGTGCGCACTCCATCAGTATTCTTGATACTGAAATATCTTTGGATCATCTTGTAAGTTTGAAAACAGTATATTGGTAGTAAGGCGTTCAAATTTGTAATCACAACTTTTGTTTTGAATTCAATGATTTAAATTTTACACTTAAGAGTATTGCTCAAGTGTTTGAGATAGCAGTAGCTTTGTACCCTGTTTCCCTTGTCGATAGGAGGAATCGAAAGATAATCGTTGTGACACCGTCCTCATTTCAACTGCAGTTTCACTTCCTCACCAGCGAAAATAAGCATGGTAACTCTCTTTTACAGATAATTATTATTTTGATATATTTCCAGTGAACTGGGAAATAGAGTTCGTTTTGGATATTCGATGTATTTGTTATACCCCTCAGAAATCAGGAATAACGAGATTAGTATGAGTGTTGACTTCGCCTTTTCTACTCCCTTCACAGGGTGAGAAATGTTCCTCTCTCTCTCTCTCTCTCTCTCTCTCTCTCTCTCTCTCTCTCTCTCTTCTCTTTTGGCTGATTGCTGACTATTTGTTAACCGCGTCATGGACATTCATATGAAAAGATCTAGTTAATTATCACGGCATCTCCCAACCGATTTGTATAAGTAAAATACAGTAAATAAATGGATCTTTCTCATGCGTAACGCTTTCAGTAGTTTTACGATAGTTTGTGTTTTGCATGTGGCAATATGGTAATACAGTACTTCAGAAAGTCCTGGTGTTTATCCCCCCACAGTTTTTGTTTTTGTATTGGCCTCCCCATTTTTTTTTATGGTATGCTAGGCATACGCACAATGGATGTTGGCCGTGATGTGACGGCAAGCTGGAAATTGAAGCAACGGATCTTATACATGAACATTAGTTTAATTTATTATCATTTTACCTTATGTAGACCAGTGCTTTATTATTAACGTCGCGCGCCATAGGCTAAATCATATCAGTGCATGGTGTGGATTATGTGTTGCAGAGTCCCCTTGAGCAAAGCATGACAGACTTGGGTAATTCCTTAAGACCATTACTGAGGCTTCATCGAGCATTGCTGCTCATGGTGTGCTTGCAAATGATGTTGTCTAACGCCTTTCCCTCTGGCACCTCCTCCACATTTCTTAACCAACGTCAAAGGCAATTTCTTCATTTTGCCTTTTTCTCATTACTGTTAGTGGTGTGATGTTTGGTTTTTAATTCTTTATTCGCCTAACATGACCTGAACGATCAATCGAAAACTCTTGGTATAGAATTTAAAAATATATTAGACAGATAATTGTGGATTTCACTCTTCAGTGGTGGTTATTTGTCAAGTGAAAGTGAGTCCTTTGATCTGATGATGGTACCTTTGGTCACATGAGGCGCTTATTAGCTATTTTGATTTCAACGACATTTTCATGGAAACTACCATAAAGCAAGAGCTTGCCATAAAACTCAATTGTAACTTAGGCGAATTCAGATTCTAAGGTAATCTGTAGACTCTGAAAGTGAAGAACTCAACTGCGGTGCAGAACACACGGTATAACGGTCTTGTTCGTTTGCATCAAACAGTGAAAGAAAGTATTTGTTTTGTTGTATTGGGTGAAGAGACAACATGTGGATCTTACTAACAAATAAACTTATTTGTTCTGCCGTAATGAGTGAAGCGGCACCATCTGGCCCCTTTGTGCCTCACTTTTGTTATCGGTTCATAGCGAAAAAGTTGAATGTCCTCCGAGATGCGACGTGTATTTTTACGGTAGAGTTTGTGGATCCATTATCGGATTGGCCCGGTACTTTTCGTTTGTTTTCTGAGATCGTGAAGTGTCCACCAAATGCGTCTAAATGTTTAGTCATTATTGCATCATTTCAGTTCTGACCAGCTCGTAAAATGTTCAAGATATACGCGCACCACACCAGTACTTAGTTGAACCAATGAAAGCGGAATCGGTTTAAGGCCTCGTCCTTATTTCAGGATTTTTTCTGGGTGTAGAAATGTATACAAAATGCAGCTTACGCACACGCACACATATATATACATATGTATAATATACATATAATTTATATATATATATATATATATATATATATATATATATATATATATATATATATATATATATATATTGTTATATGTTACGGTCCTTCAAGCGGATGAGGTTGATTGATTATTAATTACTGTGATTTATATAACCTTGCTTTACCTAAGACCCACATAATCCTATCAATTAAGGTTAAAAGTTACCAAAAAAGACGGATAATTAACTTAATTAGATTCGGTCGCTAGTTGAAACTAGGTTACTGAATATTTTTATTTATTCTGAACAAATTAATTAAACCACATTAATCAACCATCTAGTTCAACAAAAAAAAATGAATAAAAATAAGAAAATCTTATGGGAGCCAATAACAGCTCCAACTTCATCCCACTTGGACACAATATTTCCCCCTACCTTAGGGTATGACGCAATAGATGAGAAACTCTCGTGACTCTTATAAGCGGTTCTCGGGTATATTATGGCTAGTCCTTCTCCAAACAAGGGTATGACCAGTTTCCAAGGCGTGTCCGATTCTTAGAGAGACGTATCCGGATAACACTTGATTTCCAGACCCCCCCCCCTCTCACTTATCCTTAATTACTGCAAGGGGTATATCTCAAATTGAGAATATTATGTTACCACCATGCAGGATACTTTATGCACTCTCACTAGGCAACACTAATTGTACTTCATATAATCGACTTCATAAATGGGATATGGTTTTGTTAGGATTTCCTTAGTCAGTGACTGATAAGAGAAAAACTTGAAACAGAAAATAAGAAGGAAATCTAAAGGAGGAACTTGGAGTAATTGCCATCTTCAGACTTACCTTATGGGAGCTAAGTATGATCACTTGCATCCGATGCCCAGGGTGTGTGGAGGCAATCCTTGTCAGTTCCAGGAAGGTTAGAAAGACAAAAGGGAAGGCTAAGAAAGAGAGAGAGAGAGAGAGAGAAAGAGAGAGAGAGAGAGAGCGAGATTGCTTGTGGTGTCACTACTGGTAACCACTGGACTGTCGACCTGGGTTGAGTGCGTGGGCGGTTGCTTGTAAACAACTCCCCCTTCGTAGCCTGCAGATAGCCTGAAAAATAACAAAAACTCGCCAGTACGAAGTTCAGGGAAAAGTGAACTTAACGGATACCCTAACTAAAGGTGGCCCTAGTGAAACATACCCTGCTGGATAGGTCCCTAAACAAAACTTAAAATCCTCTAAGACGGATGGCATTTTTTTGAAACACAACAACCAGCTTTTGGCTTCCCTCCCACAACTGGTTTACACAGACGAAGCTTTTTTGGTGCTTTTCTTTCGGTGTTTTTATTTTTTGTTATACTTCTACTAGATCAAAGAAGAGAGGTTGAACAGCATAATATTTGTAATAATATATATATGTATATATATGTAATATTTATGTATTTCCGTATGTGTGTGTGTGTGTTTGTCAGTGGATCAGTCAGTCTGTTCCTGGGGAAGCCCAGGAAGTACACAGGGCCTCGGTGAATTCACGACACGACGTTTGACTGATAGACATGAGGTATCACGGCCATAAGAAAGTTTTAAACATTTTCTAGAAAGGCAGAGTAACATCCCATTGTCATTTGGCTCGTTTGACTCCCGCCATGTCGATCTTTTGCTGAAAATCCTTTCACGTTGTGAATAGGTCCTTCAACCGTTGACTCTCCGTTGTAGCTCGTTCACCAGCTTATGTGGGAGGTGGGCCTCCTCAACAAAATTTAGATTATACATATAAAGTATATGTAAGTATTGATAATATATTCGAACAATTATGATTATATACATATATAATTTTAGATGTTTTTATACGAAATTCTTTTTGAACTTATCCATTTATTTTTAGTTTTCTTTTTAAATTTGTTACGGCGTCAGTAACCTAGAGGTGGACTGCATTTGAATACAGTCCTTCCTTTAAAATTCACTGTGCCTTCGTTGACCACATTGGCATGTTTGACCTGGCAGTTAAACGATTGATGGGTCACTATCAGACTGGTAAATGACGTAGGGCTTGCAACTTTATCCCAAGAGACTTGCTGACAACAAAAAGTCTAACACATTTGGACATCTGGAATCAACACACACAAACAATATATATATATATATATATATATATATATATATATATATATATATATATATATATATATATATATATATATATATATATATATATATATATATATATATATATATATATATATATATATATATATATATATATATATATATATATATATATATATATATATATATAATGTGCGTGTGTGTGTGTATATATATTCCTGATCTCTTGTTTTCTACAGTGAATAACAAAAGTAGTGCTACGTAAAAGACGGTCTTTGCATTCCGTTCGAATTGAAATGGGGGTCCCTCGCCCCCCTCCACCCCCGTTTCATGAAAAGGCCATTCTTTAATTAAATCTTCCTGGCGTTTATGAAAAAGTTCGAAAGGGCCGTCAGTTACCATGAGTCAATCTCCTCCGAGTGATCTCTTGACCTCGCCGTAGCATTCGAGGAATTTTAAGTTTTGATGCGTGCTTATGACGGTATTCTCTCTCTCTCTCTCTCTCTCTCTCTCTCTCTCTCTCTCTCTCTCTCTCTCTCTCTCTATTTGAGTGCTCACTTTGGTTTGTTCTATTTTTAATTTAGGACATACTGATGTTATTCTGTCTAGTACTCACATATATCTGAGCGATTTACAGTGTGTACGTAATTTATTAGATGTCTTTTCTCCAACATCAGAAGATAAAGTCGAGTAACCCCAGTAAAGTTGAATTAAAAGACATGTCAAAAATAACGATGAAGCAGATGGCGGTCGGAGAAATTATTAAAGTATCCGACCTTGGATGGCGCTAGAAAGTAGAATTACGCTTGAATGGAGAGAGAGAGAGAGAGAGAGAGAGAGAGAGAGAGAGAGAGAGAGAGAGAGAGAGAGAGAACACAGTAAAGTATTCCGCACAAGCACGCGCACATACACGCTCACATGTAATTATAAATATATATATATATATATATATATATATATATATATATATATATATATATATATATATATATATATATATATATATATATATAATGTATGTATATATAAAATCCCTTAGAAGGGTTGCCTCCAGAACGTGTTTTTTTAATCAGGCTACAATCCCAATACCCCTCCACTTTGACTATAGCCAACCACAACTAACTAACTGCCAGAGAATCGATTCACTGATAAGGTGAAGTGATGAGCAGGGGCTGTGGAATTTAACGTGTCGGCCTAAATCGCTTTGCCTTGCCTCTCGTCTGGACATTGGCGACTGGAGAGGAGTGTATGTGACCGCTGGACCACGAGAACCTTATCTGTCTGCCTTCTTACATGCCTATCTCTCTCTCTCTCTCTCTCTCTCTCTCTCTCTATATATATATATATATATATATATATATATATATATATATATATATATATATATATATATATATATATATATATATATACATATATCTGCATATGTGCGTGCATACATACACACACCCGCATACATATATGTGTGTATATATATATGTGTGCGCGTGTGTCGTTTACTTTCCTTTTTTTTATTTCTCTTCAGTTGAGACCGTCTCCTCTCTCTCTCTGTCTCTCTTTCTCTCTCTCTTTGATGTTCCGTCAAGGGCTTATCAAAAAGCTCTCTTCCTCTGCGTGGCCCGCCCACTGAGCCACCCCAAGAGTCAGGCCCTCTCCCGCCCACCTTGACCCAGTCTCCCTCCGGACACATTCTTTTGGCACTTCGTCTGCCCTGCTTCTCGCGCCCTGCTGAGACGGGTGTCGTTTCTGCACTTGGTTGAGTGATGCTGTTTTGTTGGTGAATTAATTCTTCGTGGCGTTGCGTGAGCCGTTATGCAAGGTCTGGCCTTAATTTCCAGACTTTCGTGGAGGAAATACGATTGCTTTTAGCTGGTTTATTTGCATGTAGTATAACATGTGTGTATTTGTTTATGCATAACCATATATTATTTCGTCACTTGTTTATCTTAATTTATGTGGCTGCAAATATAATCAATATATATATATATATATATATATATATATATATATATATATATATATATATATATATATATATATAATGTTATGTTTATATATTTATATGTATATATGTATGTTTATACTTAGACATACGTTATTGACGAATTAAGAATAACTTCGGTATTGGCTTACAAGGCTACTGAAACCACAGCCTGCTGTGATGTTTGGTAAACAGCGTTGTTTGGAGACGACACCTAAACTGATTGGCATTATCGCTCGGACATAACCTCGTCATCAGAACGAGTCTTCAAAGCTTTTATCTTGCAAATCCAATCTCATTTCTTGGCCAAAGGCTAGAATAAGGTCAACCTAATTAATGAGGCAGCTTGTTTGTTATGATGGCGTCCGCATATATATTTAGTCCTTCTACCGCTTTAACGAACGGGTCACATCGTATCAATATTGCCTCCGCGCGCACCCGGAGTGCAAAGGTCACCGTGTGTTTGTGCGTGTGTGGGGTTATGCTTGTTGGCTTATTTATTGGCCTCTGACTTGTTAGGCGCAAGGGAATTGTCAACAGCTCCATTGAGGCGTCGAAAGAAACGCGTCGTGGGATGTGTGTTGATCTCGTGCGAGTGCTTTCACGTCCCTGTCATCGGTTTTTGCTTCTCTTCCAGCGATCACAAAGTCCTCTTCTTCTTCTTCTTTTTTTCTTTGCGGAATCCAAGGTTACGGTCGCTATGTTTGGAATCTAAACAGAGGCTTGCTTCGTAATGTTCGTAATGCATGTATGATTCCGCTGTTGTGATACATGCATTTCATGCGAAGTATACGAGACGAGCATATATATGTTATTAAGGTATATGCTCACATTAGGATATATTGTTAAAGGTCTTTGGTCATATTCTTGTGAATGTATTACTTGCACAAAAACAAATAGGCAAATAGGCAGGTGTATGGGCGATTGAGCAAGCACACAAGAATAACAGTTCGTCAGTTAATTGGTGACTAATACAGTAGATTCCTGAACCGTTCTAGACAAACGAAAAATTTGTGAGTGCGTAGAAGAGAGAATGAGTTTAAGCCAAGTGAGTGAGGGACGAAGAGAAAGGGTTTCATGAAATAAACTTTTGGATATTTATTTTGCCGGACTTTTAGTTTTCTGTGAAAGAAAACCATTGAGGTGGCTATTTGTCCGTCCGTCCGCACTTTTTCCGTCCGCCCTCAGATCTTCAAAACTAATGAGTCTAGGGGCTGCAAACTGGTATGTTGATCATCCACCCTCCAAACATCAAACATACCAAACTGCAGCCCTCTAGCCTCGGTAGATTTTATTTTATTTAAGGTTAAAGTTAGCAACAATCGTGTGCCTGGCACCACAGCTACACAGGCCACCACGGCCGGCTGAGAGTTTCGTACAGCATTATACGCTGTACAGAAAACTCGATTGCGTCGACGTTGCCGAAGAAGCTTCGGCGCATAATTTATTTGTTTTCTTTGGAATCGTAGAAAAGTTCGCTTCCCTAGTCCTTCCTCCACTCCCCCCCCCCCCATCTCGGGGCATTTCGGAGCGGCCTCATGAGGGCCTGGAATTTTGATCAGCTTGCAAAACACTTGGAAGAGGAAAAATCCGGAATAAATGAAGACACCCTGTAGTCTGAGGGGAACGGCAAGGGGCGGGGCGGGGTGGGTGTTGTGGATGGAGGAAGATGAAGTGAAGATGATAGCAATGTTGCAAGATCATCATGTTATTTTCCTTCATCCGGACGCAGCCAGGAGCTTCTGCCATTTAGCATCATTGTACACGGAACTGTACATGGATTAATTACGGCTTCGCAAGTCTTTCCTTCCCTGTCCTTCTCCCATGGGGTCAGCTCTTTACTTCCTTCAGCTGTGTTTTGGGAGGACTAGGGTCACTACGGGTTAAGATGCAGGCCTGTCATCACCTGAGACAGTACTCAACCTTTCCCACCTGTTCCTACCACTTTCAGAACAGCAAGCGGTTTTTTCTTACCCCACGTAAGGTTGTTGGAGAAAATTGTAGGGATTAATATTTCATATCTCTCATACAGATATATCTTATACAGATAGTCGTAAATGCAAAATGATCAACAAAGAACATATGAACACTGACACGTGTATTGCCGATTAAACGAAATAGAAAAGAGCTAAAACTGCTGACACCAAAGTGGAATGAAAAGCTAGTGCTTCGTGGTATCTCCTGTTGATTGGATGAAACACATTCTATTTACTATTCATGCTTATCAAATCTGTTGTCAAAACTGACCTTTGGGGATTGTCAGGAGAATTTGCGTAGGCCGGGAACAAATTGGCATTGTTAATAAATGATGATGATTTTTCGTCATTAAGTATGACTCGTGAAGGCGTTGTGGAGGCAGATATCACCCAGTAATGTAAATGTGAGTATGAGTAAACGATAAAACTCGTACATAAAGAAATTATGAAGGTATTACTTGTTAGAGGTTTGGTGGTCTCATTCTCCTTTTTGAAGGTTACCTGCTAAGTTATTGGATGATTGAGGGCTGATATAAAATTCTCTCTCTCTCTCTCTCTCTCTCTCTCTCTCTCTCTCTCTCTCTCTCTCTCTCTCTCTCTAAGAATATTGAAAGCGGAGAAAAAACAGTATCTGAACGACATTTGGATAATCAACTGCTTTAGCTATTTGTAACAGCAATAACCAAGTTTGACATTTCGTTTATCAGATCAGTCACACGAAGACCTCTCCCTTAGAATACTTCATATTTGTAGCACCCCTCTGAAATTGCCACCTACCTCCACCCTCATCCCTTGGCCTGTAGATGTCAAAAGGTTACGGACCACTGTATGGGGGGAGAATTTCATCAATGCCGTTAGTTTTAGCCTTCCATGACAGCGACAACTGATCGGGAAGCCTGTACTGCTTTGCATAAAGATAAAGCGTTTTAGGTAATGGTCGAGATTAGTAAATGGTCTCATTAAATTAATTATTATTATTTACTGTTTGCATACATTCATGTTGGACAAGCCAAACAAATCTGTGGGCTAGCTAAGCAAAAAGAAAAAGTCAGAGGAAAATTATTCCTATAAAAGGGAAAGTAAAGTTATACCAAATTAAACAGATTTCCCCATGCATAATGCATCATATTCTCTCTCTCTCTCTCTCTCTCTCTCTCTCTCTCTCTCTCTCTCTCTCTCTCTCGGAATTATTTTTTACGGTAGCATGCTTGACCAACCAGTGACTTATTAGGATTGTTCCTCATGATTATTTATACTTTGAAAAAAGTTGATAATAATAAACTGGCAATAGTAGTAGTAATAAATGTCAATGGGGCACAAGGAGGCTCACAGGAGAGTGATCTGGCTGATGACGGTGTAGGTGTGAGTTAAATAATAATTATGCAGATTCAGATGAGAGATCGTCATGGCAGAGAGTCAGGGTCATGACTGGTGATGAATAATGGAGTGGGCTGTGAGAACAGAGCTGCAACGGCGTCATAATAATCACATGCAAGAAAGTCACGATAACTGGCATGCATTCTGGGGGACGGAAATGAACCTGCGCTTGAATCAGGGAGATTTTTGAGGAGCATGAAATTGAAAACCGAAGCAATTACATTGTAAGCTTAGGAGACTGGTGCCTTTTTATTCCTCGCTGGGGGAAGGGGGGGAGGGTGTGGAGTGTGGGGCTGTGTGTATGTTCGTGGTTTTGGGGAATTAGAAAGGCAGATACCTCAACATCAAGGTGTGAAGAACGTCACGAGTGTCGGTCTCTCTCTCTCTCTCTCTCTCTCTCTCTCTCTCTCTCTCTCTCTCTCTCTTACTTCTTTTTTCTTACCTCCTTCTCTTCTCTTTTACAAGCTTTTAAAAGTCCACTGAACGAAGTAAAGATTTCATATTTGATGAATTGTCAAAGAAGCAAACCAATATTTGGTATAATTGCCGATGAAAGTAGAAGAGCCACACTTGATCAAAATTCTTCATGTATTTGGCAGCTGATCACTCATTTCTTCACGTTTATAATAACTTGTATGTATAGCTGGTGGTGATTCATGTTCCACTTTTAAGGAGTGAAATTGCTGTGTAGAAGATTGCTTTCCTTAGTTTATTATAATTGTTTCCCCATGTAATGCCTCCTCGTTTTTGTGCAGTGTACTTCCACCTCTGCTAAGAAATAGGTGCCAGTTAGTTATTTCTGGATAACTTTCTCTCTGCGTGCATCATGTTGGTATGCGATGTGGTTGGGGAATTTGAAATGGTGCTTTTTGTTCACATTCATCGATCCTCTCCATACGAATCAGGAAATGGCTGGTAGGGAAAAATCTTTTAAGGTTTTTAGATTTGGTTTCACATTTTATTTCCCAGTTAGAGATGTTAGTCCTTGGAGGTCTTTCCTTGTTCTGATAGTTCAAATGAGTTGTTCGTACGGCATAAGAAAACTGCCCATGTTTAGGAACGTCGTGAGTCTCAATCTCACCACGATTAAATTTATGGGATTTGTCAACCTCCCGCGCGGCCTACTACCCATCCCTGTATCATTCCATTTCTTTTGCATCCAGAACGCTCCTCCATTAGCTCTTCATTCCAGAGAAGAGGCTGGATTGTTATGCATTTGCATACATCCTCATTCCAGTATTACTGGCATTTGTATCCGGTCATACCTGTAAACCTCTGGGCATGAAAGTGACAAATCTGTTTATTATGAAAAGGAGATGGAAAATGGTCACATCGTCCTACTGTTTTTAGTTATTTTCCAGGCTTGAAGCCCTTCGTCTCGACCTAGATTTGTCACCAATGTTTGCCTCTTTGTACCAGGAACAATAATGTCTCTTCTTCCCAGTCACACTTTTTCGTTCCATTTGGCTTCCTGCCTCCTCTTTGATCACTCGATTGTGCTCATGAGTCATCTTTCCAGTGTCCTCTGCTTTTGGCTTCCTTGCATCAAGTGAACAATCATGCGGTTTTATCCCTACGTGTAATATTTGGCAAGGGGTTACTGGCAATGATAACAAGATTTAGTTCTGTATTCTTAAGCCTTGACTTATGGTAATGTTCTTTAGTACGAAAGAATTTGGTTTATACCACAGGGAATCATAATATATAAGCGCTGTCGTTACGCAAGCTGTGAAACCGTTTATCACCATTATCGTTATTTTTCATGTGCTAGAGCCCGTCGTTGGGTATGCCGAGGTCCGACTGCATGTCTATATATATATATATATATATATATATATATATATATATATATATATATATATATATATATATATATATATATATGTGTGTGTGTGTGTGTGTGTGTGTGTGTGTGTGTGTGTGTGTGTGTATATACACATTATATATATATATATATACATATATATTGCTATTTATAGGTATTATAATAAAAAGTTATGCCCCTGCCTGTGTCAGCATTTCAGCAGCGGTAGATAATTGGGAAAACATACTCGAATACATTGCCTTAATTCGCAAAGGAGTAGGAATCCGAGAAGAAAGTTGAGTGAGAGGCAGTTGGTGTCTTTCTCAGAAACTCCTCTCTCTGCCCGAGTGCTTCCAGTCTTTTAATGATCGTACGTTTAGTTTGTGTGACCTCCATGCGTAGTTTTCTCTACATTAGTTGGTTTCTCAGATATCCGTGATGAAACATCTGTGATGATGGAACATCAAAGGAGGTTTTATGACTATTTCGGGAATCTTTTCAATCAGTTTCGGAGTTTATCTTTCCATTTCGGTTTCTTGCACTGAATCAGTGTCGTTTGTGGTGCTGCAATAAAATAGTTTCTCTTGCTTGAAGAGGAAAAAAATAAAAGGATTCAATTAATAAAGTGTTTTGTTTTTCTTCACATGATGGCAGTGTTACAGAATTATTTTTGTTAATAGGTAAAACGGGTGAATAAACCTTAAGACGTAGGGAAAGATAACAGTTTTCAGGTTTTTCGTCTTCTTGGCTCCGGGCTAACAATGATTCATGCTTGGTTAGACAGGTCACTGGAGAGAGAGAGAGAGAGAGAGAGAGAGAGAAAATGTATGTTTGTTTGATACTTCATGTTACTCTTGCGAGTGTGAGAAATCTCAAGTTTTTATCATATATTTCATTATTTATAGAAACGCTGGTCATTCATTTCTTTGGAAACCTGTACCTGTAATTGAATACTGATTATTGTATCAAAGATTTAAGTTTAACTCCGTGATAATGGCTCTTCCCTCTTTTTTATGTATCTTTTCTGTATTATTTGAAAGTAGCCGACCTGTCGTCATTAGGTCAAACACTCGAGGCATCAAGAAATTAGCCATCCGTAAAAATCAATGATAGTAGCCAAACTTGTTACGGTTCAAGCGCCTTTCTCTCTCTCTCTCTCTCTCTCTCTCTCTCTCTCTCTCTCTCTCTCTCTCTCTCTTGAAGTGTTACTTAAATACCTAATGACGTGAATAACTTGGCGATTTATCTGTGGCAAATCTTTTAATAATTTACTTTCCTGGACGCAGTTCTCTCTCTCTCTCTCTCTCTCTCTTTTGTTTAGTTTCTGTTTCATTTAGAACATGAAGCTTCAGGTCGTCTCTCTCTCTTTTACTTTCTGTTTCCTTTAAGAAAGTTGAATAATAAGATGTAAATGTTGTTTGTTCTTCTAATATATATATATATACTGTATATATATATATATATATATATATATATATAAATATATATTTATATATATATATATATATATATATATATATATATATATATATATATATATATATATATATATATATATATATATATATATATATATATATATATATATATATATGTATATATATATGTATATGTATATATATACAAATAATATATATATATACACAGATAAATTATATGTATATATTGCTTGTGTGTGTGTGTTTAGAGAAAGAGCATAATAATATATTGAAGATTATAAGCAGGTCAGAGTAGCAGTATTCATTGTCAACCCAGAAATGAGACTAAACTTTAGTTCCTATCTTTTCTTCCGCTTGAAGCGAATACCATGGAAACGTGGTCCCTATGTTCACATCTCGACTCGGCGCAAACAGTGGGCGTCGGGGGGGCTGATTATTTGATCAGAATGAGACATCCATTTTCATCAAGGGATGGCTTCCCAGGTAGTGCAATAGGACGCGCATGCGTTTGTGACGTATTAACGATGACAGGAGTGCAAAGTATCCTCTTCCTGTGTGGTTCTGACGTCGGGAGATGGGCCATGGGGAACCCGGTGGGGAAGGCGGGTGTGTGGGGAACGGCTTTGACGTGTCTGTGTGACGTGATGTGTTCAGTTCGTTGTTCGTCTCACGCGGCTTTATCTACTGTACTCGCTCTGTTTTGTTTTCGTTACCTGGTACTGTTGACGTTGAAGGTGTCTTGACCAAAGGCAAATTCGTGAGCAAGCTCTATCTTTTCTTAACATTTTGCGTCTTTTTTTTTTTTTTTAAAGGCAAGTAATCTTTCTTGTTGACAGAGTAATTTCAGAAAATGGGCTAAATTGCTAGTTTCATTATAGATAGACGTGCTCTTGTGGTTTTTTTAAATCGCAGTTCGTTGTTGTTAAAAGATATTTCTGCTGGAAACGGTGATTGGAAGAATAACGTGTAAAAAAGTAGCTGACATAGATGACTAAAATGTATGCTAAGACACGAAGAAAAAGGATGTGAAGAAAATTATGCAAAACGGTTTTCGGAGAGAAAATCCTCAGCTTTACGTAACCTATCTGACTACATAAAGCCGTTAATGTATTAAGGAATACGTAAATTAGGTGCAGATATCAAGCACATGATTTAGGGAGTCACGAAAAATTTAGGAAGTAACGAAAGATTTAGGGAGTCACGAAAGATTTAGGGAGTCAGGTAAGATTTAGGGAGTCACGAAAAATTTAGGGAGTCTCGCAAGATTTAGGAAGTCACGAAAGATTTAGGAAGTCACGAAAGATTTAGTGAATCGCGAAAGATTTAGTGAGTCACGAAAGATTTAGGGAGTCACGAGAGATTTTGGGAGTCACGAAAGATTTTAGTGAGTCACGAAAGATTTAGTGAATCACTAAAGATTTAGTGAGTCACGAAAGATCTAGGGAGTCACGAGGGATTTTGGGAGTCACGAAAGATTTAGTGAGTCACAAAAGATTTAGGGAGTCCTTTGTTCGAAATCAGTCGTCGAATGCCAGCGTCTCATAGAAGGATGATATAAAGGTTGCCTAATAGTCTGGTGACGTCAGTCTCGAACTCGAAAAGCGGATGTTATAAAAATGACAACATGTACAAAACGTCATCAGAATGAAGTGTTATTCTGAATGTCATTACCCTTAATTGCGTTTCCATTTACTCGGTAGTTAATCCTTGTACTTGTTTGAATACTTATTGTTTGTTTGATCGTCAGTGAATGTATTTACTTGCTTTCATGTATTAGAACGCGTAATCCTTTAGCTAATGAGTCAAGCTCGCAAGGACTTAAGTTATGCTGTCATGTTTTGATTTGGCCGAATGTGTTTACATTTATAGTGTTACAATTTGTAAGTTGATCTTCTCGGTTTTTGTCACTGATGAGTGTTATTGACTGAATGTATACTTCAAATTACTATGTGACTGTTATTTTGAAATATGTCTTATCATGAAGAGGCCAGTTGAACAGCCAATCTAACACATAACGTACAGTAGGTTGCTAAAGTAAGAAACTTGAAGACTGTTCAGCTGCGAAAATGGAAGCCGCTAAAGAAATCCAAACCTGTGTGAACAACTTATCAGTCCTTCTTTTATTTCTTTTATGTACACAATGATTTACTGCTATTTGTTAGTATATGATATATATATATATATATATATATATATATATATATATATATATATATATATATATATATATATATATATATATATATATATATATTGTTATGGATTACGAGGGGGCGACTGCATTTTTACGTTACTCTAATAATGTTAGCTTTACAAAAACCCCTTGTAAGGCCACAAACAGAATAATTGCCAGACACAATTACTAATTGGAAGACCGCCAAGTAAGAGTATTTTTCTTAACACTTATTTTATTTTTCACACATGGTAAATTTAATAGTGGGAATGATGAACAAATCCCACTAAAATAAATAGGTGGAAAAAGGGTTCTACAGCAGTTCACTGAATGTATAAATAACGCATTAATTTCCCAACAAGGTACATGTAAATGGCCACTTGCTAGTGGTCATTAAGCCACTCAGCAATGCATTGATATCATCCTTGGTACTGGCATATTCTTCAGGCAATCAGGAACACAGAGGAATGGCTACGTAGGTAGCTTCCAATGATCACACTCCTGGAAGTGAAATAATTCCAGATAAGACTACTAACGAAGTACTATTAGTTAATGCACAAATTGGAGGGTATGGCCTTACTCTACTCACTTCATGGCAAGGGGCATGAGCTTTGGTATGCACTGTTCAAAAAATTACACATTGGATATAACTAGTTCACTGTTTAGGTCAAAGGGACAAAGAATTTACTTAAGTGGTGAAATGCAAGAGAGAGATGATAAAAAACGAGTAAGAGAAAAGTACACTGGCTAACCATTTCTCTTCTGGTGACACACCGTGTTTGTTTTCTGGTACTGTTTGCGCACACAACTGTAGGTTGATGATATCAGAGCTTCTCTTGGGCAGTGTCTGGTAATAGGGTCACAATCAGTCCAGTGTGTGTGTGTGAAGAATGAGTTCCCACTTGCCTGCTGTTCGATTGCCAAATGGACAGAGCTTCGCAATGGTGACAAGTGGGCTAACTGTTGCTGGGTCTTTATAAAGCTTTGGATGTTGCTTGGGGCTTGGCTCCAGGCGACGCAACTGGCTATGACCTGCAGATTAGGGAGATGGTCAGTAAAGTGGGGAAAACGCAGTGGGGTTTTAATTAGATTTTAAGATCTCGACAGAAGAAACAGTGACCTACTCCATGTGTTTCCCGTGGAGAGGCATTACAACCTGACCCTTGAAGAGTGATGCTTGGCCACTCCTAAATTCTACCACTTCACTTCGGTCCTTGTGGATCTCCCTCCACCCCTACTGTCTTGATATCTTCCCCTAAAACTCTATGAGTTAGCGATCCAGCAGCGTAGGAAACTGTAAATAAATATATATATATATATATATATATATATATATATATATATATATATATATATATATATATATCACATAATTAGTAGAATGAGGTACTCTTATCAAGTTCTCCTCACCAAATTACAGTTACATTCTTGTGCTTGACATTCGCCTTGCACAAAGATTCTAGATGCCTCCAGAAATTACGAGAACAAAGGTGTGCCAGGATGAAAGCCAACTATGCCATGACGGAGTTGGTAAGTTTTTGCACGTTTTAGCCAGTAATTTAGATAATGTCCGAAGGGGTAACTCGTTTATATGTGTTCTTATACAGTGGTAAGATTTTCCTTCGCTTTGGCGTAGTGCTTATTTTTGGGGTATATATACATACATATATATATATATATATATATATATATATATATATATATATATATATATATATATATATATATATATATATACTGTATATATAATGAAATGTATGTATGTAAATCAGCAAATACCGCACGAAAATAAGTTGAAAGGTCAATGCCAATCGCTTTCGCGTTTGTTCATGTATCGTCGGGGCACAAATAAACTTGAAAGCCCTTGATACTGGCCTTTCGCTTGTTATTTTCTTGTGGTATTCACTGATACAAAAATCATGTACGTCTTGTGATTTATATGTGTATATATATATGTGTGTGTAGATATATATATATATATATATATATATATATATATATATATATATATATATATATATATATATATATATGTATGTGTGTGTGTGTGTCCCAGATTAATTTCTTTCCTTCAGTGACGGAGGACTTAGTATCCAGTTTGCTCCCGGAGAAAAACGCGTGGTCGTTCTGAAAAAAAAAAAAAAATGCTGTTTGTATGACTTACTCTTCTTTAGAACCTTGGCCCTCCTCCGGATATGCTACGTGATCATCCAGAGATAGGTGGAAGGGTTGCCTAACCTGAATACTAAGTAGCTAAACAACTTGCATCCCTCAGATAATTTTTCTATCTTTTGATTATACTAGATAACTTAGATGATATTTAATTAACGTTGGCAGAACCGAATCGTGTCGAGTTGATCAAGATGAGAATGTGGTAATTTTGTTACCTAACACAACCATAAGTTAGTAGCAGTGATTACTTTCGCGTAAATGCTGCAGGAAAAAGTCGCTCTTATCAGAAGTGAATCACCCACAAGCCTTGATAAACGAATGTAAAGGGGTTTGGACAATGAGCAATTAGAAAGAACGACGACGGGGTAAACCGGTGTGGTTCAGCAAGTTGCTGTCTAAGGGCTCTTTGAGGGTTGAAAATATCACAGCTGAAACTGATCATGTGTCGTTATTTTGAGAGCATACTTGCACCTGAACCTGGATTTTTCACACACACACAATATATATATATATATATATATATATATATATATATATATATATATATATATATATATATATATATATATATATATATATATATATATATATATATATTAATATATATATATATATATATATATATATATATATATATTATACATATATATATATATTTATATACATATACATATACACATACACATACATACATATACAGTATATATTGAATATACTGGTCACTCTTTACCAGATACTTATGTAATTGGAATAGCCACAATGCCCTCTTAACTTCTCGAATTCCTCGCATATTTTAGATACATGAAGAATTCGAGAAGTTAAGAGGGCATTAGGGTATGACAATCACACAAACACACACACACACGCACATATACATACATACATATATATATATATATATATATATATATATATATATATATATATATATATATATATATATATATATATATATATATATATATATATATATATATTACTACAATGACAAATTATGAGATTGGAATTCATTTCCAAACATTTTTACGCACGATATATAGTTTTGCTGATGTAATGTCTTCTTTATTGTTTCCCGTTACCAATGTAAAGAAGTTTATTATTATTACCTTTGTTGCTTCTCATTTGAATTAGTTTTATTTTTCCTTTATAGGTGCTTTATCGTTTCTGGCTTTG
The DNA here is from genome assembly GCF_040412425.1 of Macrobrachium rosenbergii. NCBI lineage: Eukaryota > Metazoa > Arthropoda > Malacostraca > Decapoda > Palaemonidae > Macrobrachium > Macrobrachium rosenbergii. The sequence continues at coordinate 21,280,156 of NC_089769.1, read as the reverse complement.
TTTATTGTTAGTTGTTAGAGTCTCAGGAGGCTTAGGAAGACACAGTGCAGCTTTCTTACTTCATTAACACACTAGTAAAATAATACAGTATATATACAAGTTAAGTAGTATGACTACAAATCGAAGTATGAGCCTTTCTTGAATCTTCTTAACCCACAACTGGTGAGGCTCTCGACCTCACTCCGCTAAGGCTCTCGGATATTCTCTATCTGCTTCTCTCCCTTGAAGCTTGCTTTCTCCAAGGTTCTTCAAAGGAAATGTCCATCCCACCAGTAGGCGAACAATTGCTTCTGTTCCGCCTTGTGGGTGGGACTAATGACGTCACCGGAATTCTTCAGGTTCCGGCAAAAGTTGAAGGGTCAGGGCACAAGTGAGACAGGTAGGCAGTTTTTTTATGGTTGCGTTTAGATTATTCTGGCACCAGTGTTTTGGCTACATACTCACGACACTTCCTGATCGTTACTCTCTCTGTCTCTCTTTCTTTCTCTGTCTATCACTTGTCTATTAATGGTTCTCATTTCTTTTTTTCTCTTTTATATTTATGCTATTCCTAACTAATATTCTCCTAGCTATCATTACACTGAGATACGTTGAAATAATTGTTCTTATTTCTGTGTGGTCAAAGTGAATAATGCTACCGCGGCCTGTTTCCTGCCAGTCGCTGACCAGAATATTTACTGCCTTTTCCTAATGTTTTTGTGTTTGTTTATGTTTGTCTTTTTTCTGTTTATGATATTTACTGTCTTTCATTTATGTATTTCCATTCATCCCCAAGAGCTGGTGCTAAACACAGCACCCATATTGCACATAAGCTAGTAGTTACCAAACCAGAGGGGCGCGATACTAGTCTTCAGTTTTGCCATTTGTTATTGTGATACTTGTTCATATGCATATAAAAGTATGGATGAAATTTTGCCAGCTTTTCCTTATGTAATACTGAATGTTTGTCTCTTTTTTCCCCTAGGTGCACTCAGACCATTCAGTGCACTGTAGCCTATACCAAATCTTATGTTTGTGCTATGAGGCCGCTATCGGGAAAGACATACAGTATATCAAAACTTAAGAATCATCATTTCTATGTGGTATTGATATCGTTTTTATCAGATTTTATTATATATATATTTATATTATATATATATATATATATATATATATATATATATATATATATATATATATATATATATATATACACTGAATTTATATATTATGTAAATGTAAGCATGAAAATGAAGACTGACATCTCTCTCTCTCTCTGTGTGTATAACACTGGGAGAAAGGAACCAATGACAACCCCAATTTCACACAGCCTTGGAACTCTCCCTTGTGGTTATGGTTATGCGACTTAACCACGTGGGCGTGGCTGAGGAGAATATGGTCTTAGAAAAGTTGGTCAGTATTGGTGCCTGAGTGGGATTTGGTTGTTTAAAAACGAAAGTTTTATGCTTGTTAAGCAAGAGATGGAACTTGAATGAGCTGTCGATTTGAAAAGATTTGATACAGGTACGCAAACACACACACACACACATATATATATATATATATATATATATATATATATATATATATATATATATATATATATATATATATATATATATATTCTGTATATACATCGTTTAGCATCCAGTTCACTATACCTCCGAATAACTTATACCCAAGGGGTATTATAACTGATAAGTGCTGCGTCACCAGTGGGAGTCGAACCGCTGCCTGGTTTAGAAACAGCACTGTACAGTGACTTTTGACTGGTGGTAATCCTCGAGGTATAGGGAACTGGACATTAAAAGATATTTTTGGCTCATTATTTTTTAATATAAAAAATGCCACGCGTTTGTGACAGATATTCATAAATACATGCATACACACGTATGGATATATATATATATATATATATATATATATATATATATATATATATATATATATATATATATATATATATATATATATATAGAGAGAGAGAGAGAGAGAGAGCACGTGTGTGTGTGTGTACAGTCAGCATTAATCCTTTTCCTTGAACGAGAGGCAGCCCAAGAGAAAAAGCTAGGCAGTGGTCACTGCAACAACAATTCTTTTAACTGCCGAAGGGTGAACCTTTATATACAAATAACACAATGTTAGAGGCTTCAGGCACCTGGATAGTATGTTCTTTGTCACCTCTATTTTGAACACGCACCCACACCTGGTGTCACCTCGTCTATGCCATATATACTTGCACTTTCCTTCTGCCTACCACATCCTAATTATAGACATTCGTGTAATCTATGGCCCTTCATTCTTTTCAAGACCAAACTCCCCAAAACGTACCGATACATCCCTTCAGCTACGCCAACATTTGCACCACTTATGGCACCTCCACATTTTTCTCTCTTGCAGTTCATCTCAGCAGCTTCGACCCTTTTCCTTTCGTCGGCTTCAGCATCCACAGCTCACTTCCATAAACGAGAATTAGCCCAATAATCCTATTGTATATTCCAACCTTGGGAACTATAAACACTCCAAGTGGTTTTTCAGTCGTTTCCACACACCTCGCTACCTTTATTGCCGCACCCATTCTGTGACTCGCTTTTTACTCTTGTGCTACTATTATCGGCTATATTCACTCATAAATTCCATAAAAATCATCTGCTTTCCGTTCCTCCACCATCCCTGTCAATATTCATAGCTTCTTCTCTTTGGTTTCCGTTTGCACTCATTCACTGTATTCTCAGCTTTCTTCTCTTGCAAAAGCTCCATAATTTTTCACAAGCTTCTGAAGGTTATATTTACTATCCCCAATCAGTAGTGTATTTGCAAACATCGGCCATTCCACATTCCAAACACTATTCATTTTTTTCTCCATACCTTTGCTTCCACGTGTCAAATGGTCATCTCACTTCTTGCATCACTCTGTCCCCAAAGATTCTATTATGAACCAGGGGATGTAACTCGCACTTGTCCCAGACCCACTATTACACTAAAGTAGTCGTTCTCCCGTTAACTTATTATGACTATATATCTCTAACTTTAACCTATATATATATATATATATATATATATATATATATATATATATATATATATATATATATAATATATATATATATATATATATACATACATATATATATATATATATATTATATATATTTTATATATATTATATATGCATACATATTAATTATATATATATTTATTATTTTATACAGATTAAGGTAACAGAAGTGAAAGAGGAGGTAATATGGAAGTTGTTTACAGTTGGTCTAATTTTGAAAGACATGTATCCCTAATTTCCATAACTGAATGTGGAAGGGTAATTAAAACAGTAAAGGAAATGAAAGTGAACTAGTTACAATTTAAAATGAAAAGAGAAAGAAAGAAAGAAAGAAAGATCTGATGTATTTAGATTAAGAAATAATGTTAACTGATGTCTGTTTTCATTTTGCTGATAAGTGAACAATAGAGTATGGCTTGCCTCGGTACACTGGAGGAGAAAGAGAGAGAGAGATCTAAATTGTTTTAATTGAGGTATAATGTTAGCTGATATTCAAGGATTTCTTTTTGTTCTAGCAATACTTTAGGACATTAAAATTTTTCGTAGTAAGTGGTCTATAGCTCACATACTGATTTGTGGTTTTTGAATAAACGAAAATTACTTTTCACGTGGAATCACGAAGCCACTCTGTGATTATATCTTGCATGTTGTGGGAAATACGAAGGAGAGTCTTTAGGCGGCTTTCATCCTGTGTCGCTGTTGGGTCGACTGCCAGGTCCGATGCTTGATTGATGCCTTCCTCCTCGGGTTTTGACATCCTTTTCCATCTACAATGTTATAAGGCATTCCTCTCTCTCTCTCTCTCTCTCTCTCTCTCTCTCTCTCTCTCTCTCTCTCTCTCTCTCTCTCTGCCCAAGAAACCAGAGTTGGTAAATTACGACATTGCGGAAACATACTAATTTTATAGATATTATTTCGTAAGTGTGAACTATATTTTTATCCTCATTTCCATGAACGTTTAGACTTGAGAGTTAGGTAAACATTTTTCGGACTTTCCCGCCATGCACATGTGTCCATTAATCTCTTTGCTGCCACACTTTTGTCCTCATTGATTAAGTGAAAAGTCTTATTCACGTTGGAATGTGTCGACTTGCACTCCCTCACCCTTCCTTGGAGGTCCCGATCTCAAATCCATTGAGAATTTATCAGTGTAAGTCGCCCTTTGACATTTGTGTTCAGAAATGTCCACATCTCGAGTATTGATAAGGATTACCAGTGACATTGTTGGGGTTAAACTTCCGTTATGGTTCGGTTTGAATATTAAACCGTGTAATGTGTCTGAATGTTAATTCTGTTGAACTTAACGGAGAATTTCAAGTATTTATTTATATGTGCTGAAATAATTCGTACACGGCGTTGCTTAATTTGTTTATTTCTTGAACCATTGTATTTTTAAATGGGTTATTTAACTTTTTGTCATATATGTGTACATATATATACAGTACATATACAGTATATATATATATATATATATATATATATATATATATATATATATATATATATATATATATATATATATATATATATATATATATATTAAATGTTAACCATACAATCTCTTCTAACTATCCTTATACTTTTTTTTAAAGACGCAGTTATTTGACATTGAATAGTATACATATTCTCTCTCTCTCTCTCTCTCTCTCTCTCTCTCTCTCTCTCTCTCTCTCTCTCATTACATATCCATATATAATTATCGTACATTACCCTTTGTAAATGCCAGCAATATATTAGTAATTTTTCAATGGTGTTGTACTCTTTATCAAGTAGCTACATTATGGTCGTGTGCATTTTGTTGTTAAAGGACTTATGATAGCAAAACCTCTACTTCATTACCCTAATGCTCTATAACTTACAAGCAGAAAAGGTAAGTATTTGGATACACATCACCTTTTTAATTAATCATAAATATATATAATCTATATATTTATATATATATATTTATTATATATATATATATATATATATATATATATATATATATATATATATATATATATATATATATATAAACACATTATATAAATGTGCAAAATTATGAACTTTATTCTACATCAGTTTTTAAATTTTTTTTCAGTTACTGCTCCCATTGATTCGTTTCTGAAAATTATTTTCTGTTCTGTTAAAGGCATATAATACACGTTGACCTTACTGATGGCATGACCTTTCATTTAATTACAAATTTGATCACAGTGAACTAATTCCATTAACGTTACCAACTCTTTACTCTGTGAAGTAGTGCATCTAATACTTCTTTACTATTCTCGTGGGACTGAACAATTAATTGGTAATTTCGTGCTGTTTATTATTGTTAATGTATTCAGTTGAATTTTTTCACAGTTGGCCTGGGGAAAGCCTTATAGGAGACTTAATTCCTTCAATTCAAATGTCACTTTTTACACACACACACACACAGACTCAGAACTTTCTCAGAATGTTAATTTACAAAGTTGACTGTTTTAACGTAGGAGGTCTGGGTGGTTTATCTGGACTGAGGCAACAGTCAAAAGGGCAGCGTCTTGGCCAGGTGACC
>NC_089769.1:21229583-21272083 GCF_040412425.1 Macrobrachium rosenbergii | reverse complement strand
GTTCCTCTTCTCTCTCTCTCTCTCTCTCTCTCTCTCTCTCTCTCTCTCTCTCTCTCTCTCTCTCTCTCTCTCTCTCATATATATATATATATATATATATATATATATATATATATATATATATATATATATATATATATATATATATATATATATATATATATATTATATATATATATATATTTTCCCACCTAGACTATTTTTAAATGCACAAAAATGACTTAATTTTTTGTTCCTAATCATCACATCGGACCCTCTTAGATTTTACGGTTCAATGACTGTTTCTTTCCTTTAGCCAAACTTAGGAATTTTCTTGGACTGAAATAAGCTGCCTTCCTTAAAGAAGCAAAAAATCTGTCGCTTCTTTTGTAGTGAGTTCCCACCGTTCTTCCTTCATTTTCCTTTTTCATGTTTTCTCTCGGCCTGGGCTACTACAGGGCTCGTGGTTGCCTGTCCCTGTGGCCCACGTCTTACAAAAATAACAGGGCTTCCAATCTTAGGATGTTGTCAGTGAACAGTTGCCGATACTTTTGTTGTCGTGAAACGAAAAAGACAAAACCAAGTTGCACGAAGCTTTTAGTTCTTATTCTGGCTTTCGTTGCTGTTTAAGTGTTATTCTTGTCGTGACGAATATAATTCATTTGTGCATATTCATGTGTCATAGATTACAAGTACCGGCAGCCTTGAAAGATCTCGAGTTATAAATACAGCATTCTTTAATGATCGTACAGCAGTTTTAGTTTTCTGTAAAAGAAAACTGTTGAGATGGCTTTTTCTGTCTGTCTGCACTTTTCTGTCCGCCCTCAGATCTTAAAAACTACTGAGGCTAGAGGGCTGCAAATTGCTATGTTGATCATCCACCCTCCAATCATCAAACATACCAGATTGCAGCCCTTTAGTCTCAGTAGTTTTTATTTTATTTAAGGATAAGGTTAGCCATGGATTGCGCGTCTGGTACCGCCGAGTCCAGTTCCGAAGGCGTTGCCGACGAACCTACACTTGACCGCATCTGGGGAGCAACTGAGCGCTACCAGGTCGTGGCTGAGAGTTTTATACTGTAGCACATCGAGAGGCTCGTAATTACGTTAATCGAAGACAGCTACAACAAGATCGTGATACTGCGGCTTTATACACTGTAAAGAAAACTCGATTGCGCCGAAGAAACTTTGGCGCATTTGTTATTTATTTAAACTTAAGAATGATATTCTGTTTCACTGCAAACAACGAATATAGTGAAGCATGGGTTTTGTGCAGCCATCGAAAAGAAAGTCGATTGACTAAATTTCTTGAGCTAAACAGGAATCAAAGAGTAAGTTTCAAGAGGGGAAGCAACGTTATAAATGCGGAGTTCGTCAGCCCGAATGAGGGAGCAAATAAACCCGAGTAACATGACAGTAGGAATACAGTCAGCAGCAGCAATATCAAACTCGGGGTAGAGAGTGAAATGAGAACACGGTGGCGGCAAGGGCAGAGTAGTAGACAATTACTCCTTTCAGCCTTCGTTCTTCTCTATCACATATCGTCGCGACCTGGCCCCGTTCTTCTTCTTCTTTTGTTGCGTTTACTGAAAGGGACACATTTATTTATTGATAGATACTGAATTTGTATGTTTCCGCACTGTGCTGCTTATGGGCTGAGCGTTCATTATATTGTGTGTGTTTGTATGTGTGTGTGTGTGTGCTTGAGTGTGAATAAAGGAGCCAACGTAACAAAAATGTACACAAGGATTTTGTCAAAATTGAGCAAATATGTGAATATACTGACTGTTTAGAATTCCACTTAAAAGAGAATACTAATAGTAGTGTGACTGTAATTGATCTAATATTTTGTCAAAGCAGCGAACATTAGGAAAGAATAGAACGTGGTGATAACAACTAGTACCAGCAAGTGAGCCAGTCATGTTGTCCTTGTCATGCTCAAAATACTAATTTTGCTGTGATCGTCTCCCACACGGTTAGTGAAGTGTGTTGAACTAACGACGTGAACCTCTCATAAATTCTCCCGCAGTTTATTTTCGGACAGCTTTTGAATATTAATGGTCTCCCACATATTCCGTGTAATGAGCTACAATACCTGCATATCAACATTGTTTCTCACGATCTCCTCACACACAAATAGGATAGTTTCAGTCTTGCCTATATGAACCCTTTCAAGCCCTCGCCACTGTAACCTCCCCACTTCACAAGTTCCTTGTAGCGTTCAACAGGACGAGAGGGGGATGGCCTCAGCGAGCGTCCTTTTGGCAGGAGGATTCACACATTCGGTAACCCCAATTCTCCCTTTCAGAGTGGACTGAGATAGTCTTCACGGCTCTAAGGACATTGGTTTTCCCCTCCCAAAACTTTTGTGTTCGTTAGCCTTTCGTCTGTTTGCTATTACTAGTATGTATATATTGTTAATAGATTGTATAGAATATATGTATTGTTATATATATTGTATATATATATATATATATATATATATATATATATACATATATATTATATTTATATATTTATGTTGAGGAGAGAGAGAGACTGGCTGAGAAGGGGGGCGGCGATATTTTTGTACTAGTTCTCAAGTGACGTTTCTGTATTCTCAGATACCTCTTAATATCAGAATTGACATTGACTTGGAAATAACGTGCACCAAAAGGGAATGACAATTGTATCTACTGTGCCATTGCCAGGATTCGAACCCATGCCATTTGGGTTTAGTTCAGGGATGACACTTACCTATACCTAAAGCCATCAAGATCTCTTGATAGCTGAATGGATAAGTCATTGTCTTGACAAATCAGATTCAAAAGGCAGAGGTTCGAATCCTGACCTTGATAGATTCATTTACCTTATATAATTTTTCCTTTGAGTAAGTTATTTGCAAGAGTAAATGCATTCTGTATTAAAGGGTATATGGGGTTTATTTAAGAATATAAAAGTTCTCTCTCTCTCTCTCTCTCTCTCTCTCTCTCTCTCTCTCTCTCTCTCTCTCTCTCTCTCTCACACAACACACACACACACACACACACACACACACATATATATATATATATATATATATATATAAATTATATATATATCTATATATATATATATATATATATATATATATATATATATATATATATAGATTATATATATATTGTATATACATTGTTCGTGCGTGTGAGTGTGAAAGTGTTTAATTATTTAGTGTCTCTTAGAATCTCATATTTTCCATTTGCTGTGTGAATTCCTTCAGGTCCCTGTGTATCACATCCACCCGTACTTAAGATCGAACTATCCACAGCTCATAAAGCATGGGACTGTTGACGTATTGGGCTAACGTTGGCGAGTGACGACCGGTAGGCAGTGTTAAAAAGATGTCAACTCTTTTTTCCTTATTACATAAATTTTTTCTCCATTTAACCAGAGAAACCACAGCCTGGTTCCTGTCATCCTTATGTTGTATTTAATAAGTGCAAGTTCATTTAATCATCAGCCTCACCATTCAATTGCCCCATATCAGCTTGGTGACACAGCATCGATTCATCTGTCATCGCCACCTCTGCCTAGACATTCCAGCCTGCCGTCACCATCTGTTCGAATCATCATCCTCGTCACCATCACCGTCATCATTCCAAAACACCGGCGGCTGTAGTGCAGGTGATGACGAACCTTCCGCCGAAACCTGTCTGAAGTCATGGTAGACGCTCATAAAGACGAGGCCAGACATCTGAGCATTGTTGGTTCATCGTAAGCACAACCTAAACGGGGCAAGGGAGGAGTCCTTTGGTTCAAGAACCCTATAATCCTATACCGTTCCTATGTTGAAAGAGAGAGAGAGAGAGAGAGAGAGAGAGAGAGAGATGGGCTGGGGGAATGAGGGGCGAGACCCTTCATCCCCTTCGGCATGATAGACTTATTTGTCGAGGGTTGGGTCTCATTTGTAGTTGACAATGTCTTTATTTTTCTAGCTGTTTTCTTCGTTCCCATCATAACGATGGCAGTATTTAATTGATTAAATTTCTATTTACTTTGTGATTGTCGTGTTGAACAGTTTTATATTATTTTTTCTAACTCGACAGAAGTATCCTTTAATAAAGTTGTATTTGAGTGGTAGCTACATTTTTAAGCATTTCGAAGAGAAATGTCTTATTCTCTGAGTAATTAAACCCCACTTCTTTCATATGAGTCTGTAGCATTTGAGTTTACGTAATTATCTCCAGAGATAGAAGTGTAATCGTTTGAGACAAAGTAAATAGTGGATTACAGCATCCTTGTAAAATTTTAGCAGAAAAAGTGAGCTATAAAATAAAAATGGTCGTCTTGATCGAGTATGAAAACAAACTTCAAAACACATTAAAATTTTGATGGTATTGTCCAACACCTGTTGATAGTAGGTAGAATTAGGGAGAAATGACAGTCCCCATGATGTAACTTTCTCTTACATCGAGGCTGGTCCACAACAAAGAACACGGAGCAAACCCCCTGACGGCACATAACATCACACTGAAGTTTGTGGAGCCATTGTAACGCTTGACATGTTTTGCTGTAGATAAACTAATGACAGCTTCCAATGCGCCGTGCCGCAGGCGGACCTTTGTTCGTGCATTAACCAGGCCTCAGTACTGCAGGAGAAATGATTCCCCAGCTAATGCCACTGCAACATTTGAAGTCGGCTGACTAAGAAAAAGTGTGCACTATAGATAATAAGTCAAACAGATACTTTCTTATTATTGATATTCATGTTATAAAAATCTTAACTTTTAAGAAAAAAGATTCACACTAAGTTAGGACACCCGGCAAAACCTGATTTGCTTTTTAAGGGGGTCATTGTAGTGCAGTCTGAGCGTCAGGAAAGCCATTGAACTATTTACACATTTCTGTCAGTTAGTTTAACGATTTCTGTTGAGTCTGTCAGTGGCCCAACCGAAGGATTTATTCTCAAGGGACAAAAGAAAACTGGAGCAAGGTAGCACACTAGATATTGGACCGAAGGGGGAAGGATGAAAAGAAAGCGGTGCAGTTAAGGCTGAAGAGGGAACGTTAGCAAGAAATTTCCATGTAGTAACAAATAATTGATGAATACCATCTATATAAGTTCGTGTCTCTTTCACTGTTCGTTCTTCAGTTTGTATTTTTCTATACTAGGCTGCTTTTCTCGGGCTCGTAGCATTCTGCTTTTCCAGCCGGTGTTAATCTTGGGTAGTCATGATAATTCAATTTTTGCTGATCGTTACGAAAGTCAAAATCAAACGCTGATGATGCTGGGCTAAAAGAAAAACCCGATTGTTCAGATGATGCTGGGCTGCATGTGCACATGACTACACATTCACAATATTAATGTGCTATGGTTGTGAATTCAAGACTACACATTCACAATATTAATGTGATGGTTATGAATTCAAACTACCCCAATATTAATGTGCTATGGTTGTGAATTCACATGACTACACATTCACAATATTAATGTGCTATGGTTGTGAATTCACATGACTGCACATTCAGATTATTAATGTGCTATGGTTGTGAGTTCACAACTATAGCACATTAATCTTGCCAGAAAATTAGCTTCTCACACGTAACATTCAATCCTGCAAATGATCAAATAAGAGTCTAGTAAGAAATATATGCTCCCAAGTTTTGCTTTCCAATCGTATTGTATTTGGTTTGTTTGTTTATTTTGTGTTTACGTCAATGTGGTGTGACGAGCATTTCAACAGACTATTAAAGAGTCAGTTACTTCCGATTTGAACTTTATTTTCCATGTTATTTTTTATTTGAATCATTGGTGTGTAATCTAATGCTCCTTTATTTGTAATATATGTACATTTCCCTTTGTTTCTAAAGTCAGTGTTTCCCAGTCGTGAACTGTGTTGCATAAGTTTGCTTTGTTGCACTGAATTTGGTCTTGTAAATTCACGGCAACTTGGATGATATGGCAGTGAAGTTTATTGATGATGGAAGATTTATGGTCTGGGTTTTAGTGGTTGTTGTATCTGTCGGACTGTAGTTTTCGGAAAAAGCAATTCGTTGCCTATTGAGCATTTCATTAGTTTATCAAGAAAATGTAAGTGTGTGTTGTATATATATATATATATATATATATATATATATATATATATATATATATATATATATATATATATAATGATGTCAGTGTGTGTGTGTGTTTTCTTTGCATTCCATTTCCGACGTGGATGACCATTTATGGTGTGGCCGCCCGGCTATTCTCCATAATCCCCAAATCTTGCCAAGTATGAATGGGGCCCAAGATTCATGAAATTCATAAAATGTGACATTTTCGTTGAGACTGAATGACATGTGCCCGGCGTCTCAGCACATCTTGAATGCATCTGTTTATATCCATTTCTGCAATCCCCGTAAGATGCCCCACCCAAACCGCTGAAAGCCAGTCGATGTATGGCACGGAGGAACCTGTGTACGTAGGCTTCCGTAGGTGTAAAGGTCCACATTAGCTGTAGGCGTGACGGATGATTTTGGAATATGGCGCATGCCGCAGGGGCTAAGGATACTGCACTTGGCCGCATGTGCCCACGACTTCTGTTATGCAAGGGTTTATAGGAGAGTCCTCTTGAGAATGGGTTCGGTTAGAACTTTGTCTTTACAGTGGTGAGAGGGATTGGGATGCTGCTGCTTAATGGTGGATTCGAGAATGATTCGGATGCCGCATCTAAATTCTGGATTCGAATTATTCCGTAGATGTGTTTGAGGAAATAATGATATATGCAATCATGATTGTGATGTGGTGTTGGCTTCGTAAGCAATTTAACATTATCTTTACGTTTGAAAGCAATTAATGTCACATTTGCTTTATAAACAGTGAAAACAAAGGTGGATCTCTAAGTCTTGCTGTATTAACTTAAGTATACTTTGGCAGGATAATGATTGCGGATTTTATTCTTCATTGCATTGCTCGCGCTTTTTGGAATATGAGAATTATTATTGGTATTATTGTTAGGGTTGTATAAATTCATATGGAACTAACTAAACAAAGTCATTAACTTAGTACAGAAACCTCTTGTGAATGAAAAACCAAGTTTGAGAGTGATAAAAACAGGAAAATAGATGTAAACAAAAATGAACAAAGAAAGCTGAGAGTAGTTAAAGTCTTTGTAACGATGCCTCTGCAACAGTTCTACTTCTCCCTTGTGTCTAGACTGTCGGGAGAATGCAACGATCAGACATCTCTCGTCTGCGCTTGGGGTCAAGTTGCCACAGGGGTTGCATCAGTTGGCAGGACGAGATCATTTCAGAGTCCTGCACCGAGATCATATCGGATGCTTGTACAATGAGAAGCCAAAGCAAATTAGGATATTTTTGTATACTATCGATGGGGGAGAGAGAGAGAGAGAGAGAATATTAATTGATAATGTTTCATCGTCTAAATAATCTGTTCTTAAACTTGTGGACTGTATAGATAGATGTAGTGTCATAACATCCTTCTTTTCAAATTACAGCATCATTTCCATGCTTTTATACAAGCAGAATTTTCGGCTTCGATTGCCATTGTTGTGATGCCAGTTGATGCAACTAAACAAATTAATCGCGTAGTCTTAATTGAGTACATTTGTTCGGGAGTTTAAAGAGCCCTTGTTTCCCGACGAAGGCCGAGAAGATGATTTGGGTAAGCGGCGGCAACGCGTAAACCAGATGGGCGGGTTTTGAGTGCAACTGAAGGTCTGGCGGTGTCAGATTAACATCGAGGTGATGAAATTACCATTTAGTGGTAAAAGCTTCGCTTAGCCTCTTTCTTTTCACGTGTTATCATGTGATTATGACTAACTCGGTTCCCCGGAATCAGGTGTTTTTCGCTCTTTGTATTTCACGGCGCGGAGGAGACGAAGTCACTTGTGGTTTGCTTTCGAGGATCAGAACTTGTTTTTCCCTTGTTAGTTTGGCTTACGGGACGATTTGTTGCGGTTGGGGCTTTTGTCAAGGACTCCTGCCTCGTCTCCATCAGGGAGGGTCTCCATAGTGCAGATCTGGCTGTCGGTCGCGCTGGCGTCGATTACAGGTGCAAGATAAATTTAGAGTGTTGCGGTCGAATGGAATTGTATATAGCACGTGTATACGTGCTATATACACACGAAGCGTGCGTGCATGGAAGCAGATTAAATGGTCAAAGAGTGGATTGAGAAAAGATGTACAGCGCCTTTCTTTCAGTTTTCATGACGTGATTGTGTGTCGATGCTGTGTATTATTCCTACTGCTGAGGGTCCTTTGAGCTTTTTTTCCCCTTGATGTTTGGCATCCGGCACACACACACAATATACAATTCGCTGTATGAATTGATAAAGGGTTCCTCAAATACCTAATATACAATTCGTTATGTGAATTGATAAAGGGTTCCTCAAATACATAATATACAATTCGTAATATGAATTGATAAAGGGTCCCTCAAATACATAATATGCAATTCGTAATATGAATTGATAAAGGGTTCCTCAAATATATAATATACAATTCGTAATATGAACTGATAAAGGGTTCCTCAAATAAGACAGCATTCTGTTAGTTAATTTCATTCTGTCTTTTCATATAATTTTCGTATTCTCGGTCCTTCCAAAATTCATTTACAAAATTCCGATCATAGTGCTTCAAAACCCGAACGAAGAAATAGGGCCATGTCATTGAAATGTCAAACTTCTAGCAAGTCGCGGATAGCGTCAGGTTGGATGCCATTGTTCATACCTGCCCACCAAGACCTCACTACCCACATAAATCAGTAGACCTTTTAGGCGAATGCCCTGCTGTCCTGACCTTACGTAAACATACGGTATGCTAAAATTCACTACGATTCATATCTTACGGTTTTTTCCTCGATTCAAAGAGAGATTCATTCCTGTTTTTATCTTTTCTCCTTTTTTTTTTTTTTTTTTACCCAGTGAATAACCGGGACACTGCTTCGTCTCCCGATCTTTTTAGTTTTCTGCAAAAGAAAACTATGGAGATGGCTATTTGTCTGTCCATCCGCACTTTTTCTGTCCGCCCTCAGATCTCACAAACTTCTGAGGCTTGAGGGCTGCAAATTGGTATGTTGATCATCCACCCTCCAATCATCAAACATACCAGATTGCAGCCCTCTAACCTCGGTAGTTTTTATTTTATTTAAGGTTAAAGTGAGCCATAATCGTGCGTGTGGCACTGCTGTAGGTGCCAACAACACAGGCCACCATCGTGCCGTGGCTGAAAGTTTCATGGGCCGCGACTAAGAGTTTCATGTGCCTTGGCTGAGAGTTTCATACGGCATTATACGCTGTACAAAAAAAAAAAAAAACTCGATTGCGTGGAAGAAACTTCGGCGCATATATTGTTTTTTTCAGTGACTAGTTTCAAAAGGAAATGTTTTAAGGTTACAAGATAAAAGAGCATAAAGTGCAGGTTCATCGATGAAGAGAAGGTGGCACTCAACAGAGAGTAGGAACTGGGGATGGGTAGGGTTTCAGAAATAGTGGTTTTATCTGGAACTGTTCAAAGAATCTGATAAGCAAGATAGTGCACCATTAGGGCTGAACTCAGACTGAGCTTGGCCGTCGCTCGTAGTAGTTGCATGATGGCCTGAAGCTTAGTGGACTGGGTGGCCTGGCCAGAAGGCTTTGATATTTGAGGAGTATTTAATTTTGTGCCTGTTCCCGTTCATCTGACGCTTTGTTTGTTTGCGATACGTTCTGATGTAGTTATGACAGGAACCCGTTTCGTTCAAATAATCACGGATTAATGGAATGTCTGAACCAACTCCAAGAAGCGAATGCAAGTTGATCATTCAGATATGTTTATGAATCTCCGTAAGAGATCCAGTGTCATAAGTCCTGTAGTTTGTTCACTTCGTGGGATATTTTTATTTTATTTCTTATACAGGGCTCGGCCAAATTATAATGAACATTATTTCGCCCAAAAATAATCTGAAAAACCATTGTTAACGCATAAATGAGCCTTTTATTGACTGTAACACATGGACATTAACTTGCTCAGGGTAAGTAGGAATGCAGATGAGCAGTAAGATGGTCATAATACTAACAGGTGCATTAATTAATAGAAAATTGCAATAGGAAAACAGGTGCATAACTCCTAAGGTACCTCTTGTACTCTCACTCTGAAAGAGTTTTACAATAGCTAAGTGACACACACACTATATATATATATATATATATATATATATATATATATATATATATATATATATATATATATATATATATATATATATATATATATATATATATATATATAATATATATATATATATATATATATATATATATATATATATATATATATATATATATATATATATATATATATATATATATATATATAGATCGAAAACAAGGCGCGTGCTTGTGCATTGTTAGAGACATACCTATATTAGTTGTAAGTGCAGAATAAAAAAATTGAATTTCATGGTGGATTTCGATGTCAGAATTCAGTTAAACCTCATCGACCTCGAAAAATGTTTAGAGAAGGAGTTTGAAAAGTACATCTTCACTTTGGCGCCTATTTTATTTTGACACGTCAAAAGTTAAGTATACCTTAGTCTAACCAGACCACTGAGCTGATGAACAGCTCTCCTAGGGCTGGCCCGAAGGATTAGACTTATTTTACGTGGCTAAGAACCAGTTGGTTACCTAGCAACGGGACCTACAGCTTATTGTGGGATCCGAACCACATTATAGCGAGAAATGAATTTCTGTCACCAGAAATAAATTCTTCTAATTCTTCATTGGCCGGCCGGAGACTCGAACGCAGGCCCAGCAGAGTGCTAGCCGAGAACTATACCGACCCGTCCAACGAGGAACTTTAACACGTCAAAACTGCTTTGTGTTGATACTTCAAGTATGAGACTCATGCATAAGATTGATGTGATCCTGCAAAGTCTGGAGGGCTCGGTTAATACCTCACTTAAATTGCGCACATATTTATATAGGCAAGAACAAGGCAGATGGCTATTTATAGGTAAGCAATCATCCTCGGAATAGACTGTCCATATTGAGCCAGGAAAACTGCCGCCACATCTAGATGACAATAAAAGAGAATGAGAGAGAATTCCCTGAACCGGTAAAATCGTACACAATTATAAAAGATTTTTTTGAACTCGAGTCACAAAAACTAAGGTACGAGGATCGGGTTGTTGTCAGTACCGTTATCAATGTCCGGAGGAGTCTAGCGCAGGATACGTAGTTCTCACCAGTGCAGTAGATTTCAGGAAAGCAACAAGAAATCAAGAAGTGCCTGAACACATGGTATTCATTGCACTGTCTAGGGAATGCGTCGGTGATCTTCTGCTTATATGTGCGTGCTTTAACGTTTAGAATTACTGAGTTCTAAAAAGAAAACTCCTCGGGTTTCTCGCTGCTGGGACGCCTTTGTTTCCTTAGCTGCTGAAATTTGGGAAATGCGTTCCTATGATTCCAGTGATGTTCCATCTTTCGAGAGGGTTGTTTATGCTTTGCTCGCTTTCCTTAATGTCGTATTTCTCTTTCTTCCCTCAAGATTGAACGGGTTAAGGACACTTTCCATATGAAATGCATAATAATAATAATAATATATAATTAATAATAATGAGCGACGGGTGAGTAATTTAAGTGCACTTGTGTGAGCAAGCGTGTGCGTACTTACTCTTGATTTTAGACTTGCTGACATTTATGAAAAGATCATGACCGTTTCACTATCTTTCGTGGATCCGCAGTAAAAAAAAAAAAAAAAAAAGTCACTTTCCCATGCCTCAAGTTCCAATTCAGTTTTTGCATGCGTGCGCGCAAGGTAACTGTTTACATTTAATCCTGATTGTTAGCAGGTCCATCAGCGAGGCCAATCATCCCGTATTTATATTTGTTTGTTCAGGATATAGAATTTATGGAGGAGAGTTTCCTGAATGCCCGTTGAATTTCATCATATATGTGCATTTAGTTGGGGTGGAACACACAGACACGCACAGGGGATGGGGAGGGGAGGCCGATGTGTGGGGGTTGGAAGATGGGAGGAGGGCGGGCTTTAAAATACCTCTTTAATAAAGGTGTTTATTGTATCAGAAATGATGGTGCTTGTCCTGGTTTATGATCCTCTTTGCCTCTGGCGTAATGGTAGGGATCCATTTTTGAACAAGAATGCAGACAGAAATAACTAAAAATGAAAGATCACAAAGGATAAAGTGTATTTACGAGAATATTTAATACAGATAAAATTTAATTGGACATGAATGCCTTTGGCGAATAAAAGTGTTATTACTTGCTGTGACATGTTAGATGAATGTTACATCACTTTACCCAGCTAGACACATGCTTTGTCGCGCACAAACAATAATCCTGAGAGAGAGAGAGAGAGAGAGAGAGAGAGAGAGAGAGAGAGAGAGAGAGAGAGAGAGAGAGAGAGAATAGATCATTTGAAAAAGGCAGTATGAGTGAAAGAGCGAAGGAGGCCGTGAATAAAATTTTCACAGCGGAGAGGTCAGGGACGTGCATTTTCAACTTCCATCTACTGTGTCCCTGTCTTATTCCTTCCGGCATAACATTCAGCAGAATCATCACATTACCATTTGTTTAATGTCAGGCGTGCTCGCGAGGCAAAACAAGTGCTCCGAAGAGTTACATCTGGATGGACGAAGTGATGCAAACGCATTTGAATTTTTTCGCTTTGGTGAACTGAAGTCAAGTTTATTTATTTTCTTTCGTGTTGGGTATTATTTCCGACCTAGGAAACGTGATACCGGCTCGGGTAGACTAGGCGTTTATATCTCCCGCTGCTTTCCTTTGTTGCGGACCCCAGATTATAAGGAAGTGTATCCGGCTAAGAGGAGGGAATAGTGGGAAAAAGCGAGATAGAGAGACGGGGAGAGATAGGCCTAAGAATCATCCGGGTGAACCGCCGACCTCTTGTCGCGTTTCATCATCTTTTTACGAATGGCTGGCATTTATTTTTTACATTCTCTCTCTCTCTCTCTCTCTCTCTCTCTCTCTCTGTGTGTGTGTGTGTGTGCACCCAATTCGTCGGTTTCAGTAATGTTGCACTTCGCTGTAACTTACCTTTTACAATTCTTGGGCTTCGTCGGTTCAAAGGTGACGCATACCGTAAAGCATGTTACAATAAAAGTTTATTTTATTTTATTTAGTATTGTTTGATCCTGCTTAGGTCAAGGTAATAGGTGTTTTTTTAACCGTGAATAATGTAATTTTATGGAAAAATTGCTTTCCTCTCTCGTTCTGTTATTTTGTATACAAATACGTCAACACACACAAACACACACACACACATATATACATGTGTGTGTGTTATGAAATTGATTTCGATTGTTTTTATATCTCATGAGTTTTGTATTTTTTTTTTCCAGGTAAGCGTGGTACCCGTGAGGAATTTGATTATTGCAGGTATTGTTTTCGGTTACGTTTTTCAGCGAGAGAGAGAGAGAGAGAGAGAGAGAGAGAGAGATTTTAAGTACTTCGAAACTGAAAGTTCAACAGTTGTATATAGATTTAATTTTTTTGATGTTCATGTTTGATAGCGATACCTGTCAAGTATCAGATCCAGGTATTTCAACCTTAGAAGGTATGAGAGAAACTTCTGGTATTGCACAGCTGTGTGTGTGAGGGGGTGGGGGTGGGGGGAGAGGGGTTGTGATAAAAGCTTTTATTGTCACGTGTCATAAATTCCCATGGTTTTGGCGTCCCTCGGAAATTCCTGGAAGTTGACCACAAACCAGAACAGAGGAAAAGGCACGTATTTGATGACGACTCTTTTAGTGCATCTTTCTTACAACAAAGCATTCTCGAGTTTCAGATGTGTGTTTGCGCCTTCGTCCCTGCTTTGAAAAGATGTGAGAGTGTTCTATAAATGTGGCTGTCTCTCCTTTCGCGTGATCCAGAGAATGAGTGTTGTGCTTGTATGAAAGCATGGCTGCTTGTTTGTGAGTTCGTACTTGTGGGTATGTGCTTTAATGTATGTTTGTGTCCGCGTTTTGTGCATATTTAACGTCGAGTTATTTAGTGACTGAGGAAATGGTTGCTGTGTGTTTATAAAAGCGCGGTTGGTTGTTTGTTTGTTTTTACGAGAGCGTGTATGCACTAATGTATGTTTAGATATGGGTGAGTGCGCATATTTGTAGGAATGCTAAGGTACTGATCCATCCATACAGCTGTCGACATCACACTCCCGGTTATTTGTAGAGACGCGAAAGGGGGGATTGGTTGGGAGTGGGGAAGTGTCAAGCCGTTACTCCTGAGGTCATTAGGTGGGAGCCGGAGACGGTAGAAGGATTTTATGGTCGCTTAAATAAACATGAGGAGGAAAGTTCAAGTTTTTAAAAGGAAGTTTCAGATTTGGGAGAATCACGGCAGTGGTAGGTTGGGACCGTATCGACTTGTAATCCGATAATTATTTGAATTTTGTTAAAGTAAATTTTATGAGTATAAAGGTTTACAATATATAGGCATGTATATATATATATATATATATATATATATATATATATATATATATATATATATATATATATATATATATATATATATACACCCACATATATATATATATATATATATATATATATATATATATATATATATATATATACATATATATATATATATATAAAATATGTATATATAATATTATATATACCTCTTCCATGTTTCTATGAATATATGTACAGTATATAATATTTAAATACATGTTTTATATATATATACAGTATATATATATATTTATATATATATATATATATATATATATGTAATAAGTAAATGTACTGGTATCAAATTACCTTTTGTATGTTTCTGTGAATATAGAAGCTGTACTTAACTTCTAATATGCATGGATTTATTTATTTTTTTATCCTTTTGTAGATCTCTCTCTCTCTCTCTCTCTCTCTCTCTCTCTCTCTCTCTCTCTCTCTCTCTCAAATAAAGGGAGCAATTGTTACATCCTTGTTATGTTCGTGTTGATAATTTGACCCTGATTAGAAGAGATTTGTAGAAGAGAATTCAGGGATGGTGTGAAGGACGAGCTTAAATGGCGTCATATGATGGGCTTCTTTATTTGTTGTGAATGTTTTGTGCATTTCTCTTTTGAACAACTTACATGTGAAATCGGAGGGATTTTTGGTCTTCTTATTTACCATAGTTTTATCATTCATCAATTGTTACTTCTTTTACGTGATTTTTTGAAAGTCTCAATTATTTTTTCTGGCTCTGGTGTATGACATTTCTCCCACTGTGTTGTTTTATTTACTCTATTTTGGATATCATTGCACACATAAGTAAGGACTTACGTAAGAGCCAGTGTAATTGATCTGTTGTTCGTGGTTTTGTCGTTTTCGTAATGGGCACTTGGTCTTTTTGAACAGTCACCCCGAAAAGGCCATTTTTTAAATTCCAACCAAGTTCCATGGATTAGAAACCACGTGCAATAAAAGGCTTAGATCTCACATAAGAGTAAAAATTAGCATAAACTTCCATTAGGCCAGTGACTGATAATTTAGTCAGTGATAATTTAGTTACAGCGAGAATCACCAGAAACATACCCACTATATCTGGGAGTGACTGACAGGCACCAGGAACATGACTGGCACACCGGGAAATTGAAGGCAATGCTGCTAATCGGGGTGTTTTGATCCCACGATGATTTGCCATTACGTTCAACGGCCATCCACCACATCAGAACGAACGCTTCTGGACAGTATTTCAAGTCCTCTGGGAATTACCTCGTCCGCTTTACACACAGATTTACTGGGTTGCAGTTCATTATGAGTGTGACAGACAATGGATGTGCTTGTTTTGACGCGAGTGTTATTCATGCTCGTTTATCTAATCTTGCGAGTCAAATATCTTGTTTGTTTTCTCGGTTTTGTATATATGACTGTTTATACACGAAAAATACCGTTTACGTATGAATGATAGAGAATTATGGCCATTATATTCTTTTGAAATATCCCTAGGCACGTGCATTTTTCTCAAATGTCAAGTTAGGCTACTAAATATTGAAATAGAATGAGATAAGTTACTTTTCTTTAGTTTCTTGCTGCAGAAAAATAATTATTCTGGTAATTGGGTTAAATATATGTCAGTATTTTTTTATATACATTTTCATTAGCAAAGGCAACCAACTCCTCATGTAGCTTTGGCCCAGTTTAAGCAAGAAATTGAATGAGAAGAAGGGAGTGGGCTTAACCCTGTAAATCAGGAAGACGTGAACAGAATGAAAAATCAGAAGCCATACATATATTTACGGGAGTATATCTGCAGATTGCATTCATTTGCGGTCACGTGATTAATTATTTCAGTGACGTCAAGTTACGCAGACAGTTGCAATTGTGAGGTGAAGAAAATAGTTTGCTCTTACAGGATTTGCGATTCCGCGCTTTTGCGTTGGAGACTTTACTCTCATTGTTTCTGATGTTGGAAAGAATGATTAAAGGTTTGATTACATCATACCGTAAACGAAACATTATATATATATATATATATATATATATATATATATATATATATATATATATATATACATACACATATATATATATATATATATATATATATATATATATATATATATATATATATATATATATATATATATATCTATATATATATAGCCCTTTGTTATATCGGTTGAGCTTCAGATATTGATGGGCCGGAGTTAATTGTGTCTGTGCTGAAGAGTTATTTCTGGAATTTAAAATGGGCTATAAATTCCACAATGTAGATCCCGTTGCTAAGTAACCAGTTGGTTCTTGTCACAAATTTCCTTATCAAGTGCAATGAATAAGATAGTGGAAGGTGCAATGAATAAGATAAATATGGGACTGCATAAATTCGGTATGATAGTGGCCGCATGTGAAAAGCTTCTTTTGCGATTGTGATGGTTATAATTGAGAGCGTGAGTTGCAATGATTCAGCTCCTCCCATTTGATGTCGTTCTGTTGTGGCCTTGCACCGACTGCCGTTCCCCGTCATGATTCGATTCCTGCCACTGCTCGTGATTCCTACCTCCACCTGGGTTTTTGTTTTTTTTTTTTTTCATTCATTGTAGTGACGAATGACACAGGTGAAAGCTTTGTGAGAGAGAGAGAGAGAGAGAGAGAGAGAGAGAGAGAGAGAGAGAGAGAGCTTTTTGACCAGGTGCGATCAGCCGGATCAGTGACTGATTAGCAATGCAATCTGTTCATCTCTGATTACCTGTCTTCCGCCCTTCAAGTGCGATGTCTTCCCAAGCGGATTTCTTCTGATCGATTTTAGTTTTCTCTCTCTCTCTCTCTCTCTCTCTCTCTCTCTCTCTCTCTCTCTCTCTCTCTCTGTAGCCATTCACTACAGTCACATCCTAAGGAAAAGGAAACGCCATTGTTTTATTATATAATCAACCATTATTAATTTCTTTCGCTTTTCGTACTGAATTATTTTCATTTATAGATGATTTACAAAAATTCTTTTTCCCATTGAAAACTGACCACTTATTCCATTCTTTTACTTTCCTGATCTCATAGATCAGGCAGGAAGTCATTTAGTTTCCATGTCTCTTTGACAGGCGTGGAATCCGAACCAGGAGTTATCACGTAACACATCAGTTAGGAGGTCAGATTACAGCGCGTCTTGTTATGTAGTGATAATGATCAGGAAGACCTTTTATATATATAGTAATGTAAGAGAGGGTCGAAAAGGCAAGTCCCGATCTCAGGGACGCCGTGTACCTCCCCGAAGCTCGGACGAAAGAACCTTCGTTGTGGCCCTGGGAATGCGTTATTTGCGTTATCTGTGGAGGTCTTATCGTTGTTACACAAAAAAAGTATAAATACTTGCATACACATTGCCTTTTGTTATATGGAGATTGTTTGTAAGTAGATGGGAATCATGTACTCTTATGTAACTCATCTTTGGCTGTTTTATTGCTCAGTCTTACTGATAAATAGCTCCGTTAGCTTAATGCCAGTCTGGAAGAATGCGGTGAATCCAGTTTCACTTGTATTTTTATTCAATTTTGAAATAATATTTTATCGTTTTCGTTGGGAGAGACGTGAAGGTCATTTTACTTTCAAGTTCTCCTTTTCGAAACTTTTAAAGGTAAACTGACAGTTAAGCATCCATTCATAAAACCGGCCGTATTTCTCTGTTATTATTTTTGGAATGAAAGGATCGAAAATAGAATGGAAAAAGCGAGCCATTTCGCAACATTTCATTTTGAGCCAGGCAAATATTCATTGGAACACGCTGCGGCCAACGAGACTTCCTTCCTTGACTTGAAAACACTTTTCGATTTTCATTTGTCGTGTTGAATGTCACCGGTATTGAAGGTAATGGTGCACCGATGGCGTCCGTGGCACAGCGCTCTCTCTTTTTTATTCAGTCCACTCTGACGCTCAGTTGGGTTTTTAAGAGTTGAAGGTTTGGGAATTATTTTGCTTAGATACTTTCTAACTTTCGCTTGTACGTTTATATTTTAATATGTATAATATGTGTGTGTGTTCGATTATAAGTCTGGCCTGGATTTACAATCAGTGTTTTATTTTCCCTGTTGTATATCTGCATATATACACCACTTGCTTAGTGATTTTAAGTAATATATTAATATATTATATATATATATATATATATATATATATATATATATATATGTGTGTGTGTGTGTGTGTGTGTGTGTGTGTGTGTGTGTGTGTGTGTGTGAGTGTGTGTGTGTGTGTGCGTGCGTGCATGCATCTGCGTATGTATGTAATAATATAATAAAAGATATTTATATGTATTTGAAAATTTTAATATTGTTTAACTGTTCCATAAATGACTGTGCTTGAAGCACCTGTAAATGTAAAATGAATTGATGAATACGGCTAAATCTTCATTTTGCACTACATTATATATATATATATATATATATATATATATATATATATATATATATATATATATATATATATATATATATATATATATATATATATTTATATATAGTTTATATTATTTTTTTTTTTTTTTTTCTGATGCCTCAGTATGAAATGATGGCGAATTCCCTGGTCTCGATAGGATGCAGCAGGAACGTTCGATATCTGTATCGCCTTGTATTTATAATGAGTTTTATGCATATGGTCATACTTCCACCTGTGTTGCCCTTTTTTTCCATGTAATTACTCTCTACCTGAGGGCATTGTGAACGTCACCTCTTCATCATGTTCCTGCCTGTCTTTTTTTTATAAGTAGCCGTGGATGCGAGACTTCAGAATTCGTGTAGATCGGCCCACTTTCCCGTTACATCCTTGACAGCGAAACTGCGAATTCGTGTCGAGTTCGCAGCACCGCTACTTCGCATTGTAAATATATTTAGAAAGTATCGTAATGAGAGACAAGCTGTTTTGGCTTGAGAAGTGCATCGCTCATGATCAGATTTGATCTCGGAAGCCGTGAGAAAGACGTCATTGACTGCAGGACCTAGAAATGGTGAATGTTTTCATTTGCTGGGTAATTTAGAAAAATAAATTAGATGCCATTGAAAGTCAGATGATTAATGTGTACGATGCGTTTAGAAAACGTGTACGATTAGCTCGATGCTTACAAAATGTTTTGTTATAGAATATTAATAATGGCTATAGACTAGATTTTTCTAAGCTTATGCAACGACAGTGAATAGATAACGTTACCATCCAGAACAGAAGGTTCCCCGACTACACGGTTAGATAATACCTTTCAAACCTTCAAATGCTACCAGCAATATTATAAGAGAAGAATGATATAGTCACTTAAATGCATCGGTCGTCATCTGTCAGCTTCACATCGGGTTATGGAATAGCCACAGCCCCTTCTGTGTTGGCTGAATTTAACGTTTTTATATGGGCTTTCTCTGCTAACACTTAAGAAAAAATAATACCCGACGAGACTTCTTTTGATCATGAAAAGAAAGTTGCTGGCTGTTGGCCCATCTCAGCTTAGTGAGTCACTGTCCTAGATAGCCTCTTTGTAAATTCCCA
Source organism: Macrobrachium rosenbergii (assembly GCF_040412425.1). NCBI lineage: Eukaryota > Metazoa > Arthropoda > Malacostraca > Decapoda > Palaemonidae > Macrobrachium > Macrobrachium rosenbergii. Next base: position 21,252,163 of record NC_089769.1, on the reverse strand, counting down.
GTTTGATAAAAAAAAAAAAGTGTAATGTTTCATATGTTCGATGTACATGGCACATACTCCTCGCCATGTATTGGTTTGGGATTCTGTTGTAGCCATTTGAGTAGGCTCGTTATAATATTAACAATGTTAGTCTAAGTAGATAAATATTTCGCTCATGTCTGCATTTATAACACTGTTATTTCCAAAGTTCATTGAACGTAACCGGAATGAGAAATATTCCTGCTGCAAACGTATGAGTGTGATATGTTTTTCATATTTTATATCTTCCCGCATCTTTTACTCTTATCGGAGATTCTTTCATGTCCATCCCCTGGGATATCTACGGATGGATGGGAAACAACAAGAGTGGCGTTTATCGCGAGATTTTCCACATGATCATTAATTTCTTTGCCAAGTACTGAGTATCATATATCAGGAAGACTGTAATTGCAAGACTTCTGTTCCTTAAATTTACTGTCAACACAACAGCATGGTTTTATACAGACTGGTGGGCAGTGATATCCAGTAGTCCTGGTAATATGTAATATAAAAAATCTACATTTTCATGAAAAATAACGAGACGTAGAGTTTAACTTAGAAAAGTAGATAGGCATATAGCAATGATGGATCAGTTATGAATGATTAAAGATTGTCGACGGACGGAAAGTTGACGAGCTACCTGTACGTTTCAACCTTCATATGTTTTGCAGTCTGTTTGTTTAGAACCTCTGGGATTTTGATGGCCTCTAAATCGAAGCCCACTACCGCATTGGTTCCATGCCCAGGTGAACTGAAGACAGTAGAAAGAAAGTTGCCTCACTCGTTTAGGAATGACCTTGAAAATTTGATAGTCGACATTGAACCCGTTACTGCCTTCGTCATCAGTCAATCTCTCTCTCTCTCTCTCTCTCTCTCTCTCTCTCTCTCTCTCTCTCTCTCTCTCTCTCTCTCTCTCTCTCAGCGATTCCGTGATGGTCCTTCCTTACTTGTGAGACATACAAGACAAACATCCGAGCAAGAGACTAGAGAACAGTGGCCATGGGGATTAACAACACAAGTCGGTGGAATCTCATCCGGGTCCCTTTGTTTATCTCGGGAGCGAACACCGCGTTGATTGATGATGCTCCTTCAAGCCAGCAAGGGGAAAGCTGTTCTTGCCGTCGTCATTAAGATTATGATACGAGTTGCAACAACAGTTTTGCCTCTCCTGGTGGAATGAATGAAAATGTTATTTCATGCCCTGTTGCTCCATCACATGAAGTGCTATTTGGAGATGATGCTTCTGGCGCAACGCTTAATTAGGACGGAGAAGGATGATGGGCTTTTTGTCTTCATCAGATAGTTCACTGGAAATTACTTTCGAAAGACAGCCCGCGGGGTGATCTGATCGACAAGAGTCGCGCTTAATTTGAAATTTATTTCTGCCTCCGTCAACGAGTTTGAAAGGATTTTAAGTTTTCAGCCATGTCTGTATGTCATCAGGAAAAAATCAACACGGTAAAATAGAATTACCTGACACTTAGGATACATCTAGCGATGATCACCATTTAAGGGAAATTTGGAGTCGCAGAATTTGAAACCTGGAGGTCATGTAATAACCATATCAGATCATTTCAACTGAATTCTGATCAAATGTTTTTGATGTATCCTGTTAACCCACACAAAGATAGGAATCAGCACTGGTTTCTCTGCTTCATTGCCGGCTGCGTATCGGTATTCGGGTTTTGGAGACGGCCTGCTCTCTGCTGAGAACTGCTGTATTGCAGATTTCACAGTCTTTTTTTGATTTGCAATCTGATCCAATTCTCAATTAATATATATATATATATATATATATATATATATATATATATATATATATATATATATATATATATATATATAAGTGTAGAATGTATGGGTCACTTTTACCAGACACATATGTAATTGTGGCTATTAGAATTACTTATAAATAGGTATATATATATATATATATATATATATATATATATATATATATATATATATATATATATATGTATGTATGTGTGTGTGTGTGTGTGTATAATATATATAGATATATGTATATTCATTTCTTTTTTATCTACAGTCCGTTTCCTTCAAGTGTGCGGCTTCCAAAAATGGAAAAGACGAGCAAAAATGATAAAGATGAACATTAATCTTCCTCAGCACTGACCGCTTCATGCACTTAGACAGGAGGCTCACTGTACACACTACGCCTCACCTGTCTTGCCCGCACACTCTTGCTCTCAGGATCCCTCCTTTCTAATACCTCTTTCATTCCACGTATTCATCCTTTTCTACGTCTTCCTTTCATTCCTCCCAGCACTTCCGAATTTTATTCTCTTTTCACCAACCTGTCATTGACCATTCTTTCCTTATAACCTTTCTCTTACAATGACCAGAACTTTTACATATCTACATTTCTTGCCGTTTCACTTTTATTTGTACCAGGGTGCGTCTCTACTTTTTCCACCTTCGTTCATTTGAATTCAGCAGCCACACTTTACTTTCAACCTTTGCTGCTATAGAAATTCTTTGTTTACCCCCCAATTTGTGTTCATATCTTGCTGCCTTTATTGCTTCACCTAGTTTGTGACCTAGATGGAGTAGTTGTTTTTAATGAGCTCCCTCCAGCCGTTTTTATCTTGAACAGATATTTTAATATTAGTTTTTTAGCAGATATCTTATGGAAGGATGCCCTGCCGCTCTCGAGCTTTCCTGCTTATCCGCGTTTTGGACCAGCACTTAGTTCGACTGGCTTGCGGCGCTCCCCCTCCCCCACCCCCTCCCCCACCAGCACCCCAACCCCCCGAATGACTAGGTTACTAATAAGAATCTATTGCTTCCATTCTTTCGTGATGCATACCAGCATTCACTCTTCATCTTTCTGGTTCCATTTGCCTTAGTTCTTCATTGGAGGTGGGTAGAGCTTTCGGCTAGCACGCTGTTGGCCCAGCGTTCGACTCTCCGAGCGGCCAATGAAGAATTAGAGGAATTTATTTCTGGTGATAGAAATGTCATAATTTGGTTCGGATTCCACAACAAGCTGTAGGTCCCGTTGCTAGGTAACCAGTTGGTTCTTAGCCACATAAAATAAATCTAATCCTTCGGGCCAGCCCTAGGAGAGCTGTTAACCAGCTCAGTGGTCTGGTTAAACTAAGATACACTTAACCTTCATAACCATACTCTTGGTCACGTTTACTCTCCACTGATGCCATCAGTGAACTTCAGGCGGTGCTCTGAAGGCGTCACTGAAGGGTGTTTGCAGCGTCGTGGCTCCTAGCTGTAGCCTGCCCACTCTTCAGTCTTTCTTTTGCCTCCAGTCCTGCTTCCTTTCATCCGTCTTGCCGTCCAGTCTCTCTTAACTTCAAATTTTTGTTCAGTTTTTGGCCTTTCTCCCAGTTTCACCATTAGATCCTTATATTTCACCTCATTAATTATGACTACCTCGCTGTCAAACCATTCCAGCTCTTTTTCAGTTCTTAAGTATTGAAGGGCTGAAAGTGCCCGAGTGTTTGGCGTTAGGGCCTGAATTTCATGATTCATTCTGTCATTCATACAGCCTTGCCTCTCTTCTGTCTTCCTCATTCAGCAAATGGTCATCACACCCACTCGATCGACCCAGGAATCCATTTACTTCAGATGGCATTTCTCCATTTGCATCTTTCAACGTGAAATCCATTAATTTTTAACTCTGCTTTTACTCCCTTGTTGAGCAACTTATTCTAACAGAATTCCTTGCTCACCTTCTGTCACTTCTTTTATTACACACACACACACACACACACACACACACACACACACACACACACACACACACACACACACACACACACACACAAAGACCAATGGCAATGTCTCGCCAGGTCTTGATACTAAATAGACCTGTAAATTTTTTTCTGATTATTTTATGACTCTTGATGGGTTCTGGGGCTGTCAACCTCACCCCAAAAATTAGTGTTTGAAAACTTGTAGAAGTCCTTGGGAGTCTAGTGTCAGCGTTAATGGGTTACTGTGAAACATGAGAACCCAGTAAATTAATGTAAGTGCCCAGATAATTTTCATGATTGCAGGTGGGTTTTAGATACTTCATTTTGTTTTATATACATGCATTAGTTGCCACAAGAGAATTGGGGGAACAGAAAGGTAACTGGGCGAACTATTCCTGTTTTATAACAAAGCAATACCCTGTTTCATCATTAAAATATTAGGAATTCAAGGGATAAGAAAAAATATATCATGCTAAGCGGAATCAGACTGAGGAGCCACATAAAACAGAGATAAAATGATATTCAGTTAATCTGGTATGTAAGAGTAATCTTGGGGGATTAAATTATAATGCATAATATTACAGAGAGAGAGAGAGAGAGAGATTACGTCTGGGAAGGGTCAGCACTTGTAATTTGGTGGCGCCGACAGGCCTGCATCTGCTAAGTCTTGATTTTAAATCTTTTTATCCAGACAGATAAGTCTTTTTTTTATTCTTTTAAAAGGACGAGGACTGTTTGTGTGTGTGTGAGAGAGAGAGAGAGAGAGAGAGAGAGAGAGAGAGAGAGAGAGAGAGAGAGAGAGAGAGAGAATGTATATGTTTATATGTACGCGAAGCCAGCAGATTCCATTGGGAAGGTTGGATGCTGTTTAGCTGAGAGAGTGATAGAGAGAGAGAGAGAGAGCTTTTAAAAGGACGAGGGCTATGTGTGTGTGTGTGTGTGTGAGAGAGAGAGAGAGAGTGTGAATGTATATGTTTATATGTACGCGAAGCCAGCAGATTCCATTGGGAAGGTTGGATGCTGTTTAGCTGAGAGAGAGAGAGAGAGAGAGAGAGAGAGAGAGAGAGCGCTATTGACATGAACCCATAATCTAAACCGATAACTTGAACGGTTCCTTGATGCTTTTGTAATCAAACCTTTGGCATTGGGTATCGGGGAAAGAAGGTCAGAGTTGATGTGCGCTTCAACAGAACAGACTCTCCGTTCCAAGCCTGAAGTTGCTCACTTTTAAATGAAATGCTTTGGATTCTTATTGCTGTGTGTGTGGCACATCTTTATCTGGATGTTGCATGTACTTGTTTCAAAGATTTACGCACCTTTTTGTTTATAGAGAATTTCGTTACGTACGTTACAGTAGGTGATGTACTAACATATTTACCGGCAAAGAAAATCGCATAATAAAAATGTGAACAAAACTGGAGAACAGATTTTTTTACCACTGGTCTATGGGCATCCTCGCTAGTTCTTTAAACGTCACTTGGAATGCTCATCTTTCAAGAGGTTGGTTTATCGCATCATTCTGGTCAGCTGCTCCCCACCCTCTCTGTTTTTCAGGGATTGGGAAATGGAATTGGAATTGTGCCTCATGAGAGTCTAGTTCTTTGGACACCCCCTCCCCCGTCCTGTGAGAGGCGTAGCAGCATCAGTAAAAGATACATATACTGGGCGCCCAAAAGGGTTGAGTCATATAGTGGAACAACCCCTGTCATAAGCACTGGGCTTTAATATTGAAGTAAGTACAGTTTGAGCAAAACCTATATATATACATATAAATCACATTTAGGGCCAGGGTAGATACGAGCACTGGGCATCCAGTCCCATCGACTTCTGTAGAAAAAGCGTTATCTTCAGAATATTCGAACCTGTTTCATTAGCGTGAATATTTTATAGGGGAATAAGAATGGTATTGTCATGACGAGATTTATTAATAGTCTGGAACGGGTGTTTCCTGACGCAAACCCTCGCATCACCAAGTGTTATGTCATCCAATAGATCATATGAGAAAGAGGGTCCTATTTGTGTCATTTCATCTTCCATGGAAAGAAAAATGTCCTCAAAAAATAGAAAAGAATAGTTATTATGTAAATCCGTGTAAGCTCGAATTCAGACCGGTTTAGAGACGGTATACTGAAACTGAAGACAACAAGGCACAGATTTCTTTGAAAATGTAAATCACAACAATTTCATTGGATTTTGTGGGGGAAAAATAGTTTTCCTTGGGGACCGTTTCTGATACAACATATGACTTGTTTTTGAACTTTGAAATCCTAAAATTTTGTCAGAATTTTCAAATTCCATTTCGCCTTCATGAAACATTCCATTGTTCGTGGCTGCATATTATTTTGTTGTTGTTGTTGTTGTAATTTAGTCTAGAACGTATTAATATATTTTCGTAGATATAAAATTGCAGTCAACCACGTGGTACACACACACACACATTTATGTTGTATCTACGTAGCTTCCAAGCAGAAAACCGCTAAAAATTAACCAGTACCAAGTGTACAATAAGTGGCGTGGTGTGTTCGTAGCGTTAGATAACGTCACTTCACAGTTTTCATATGAAAGTTATCATTAGTCACCCATCACGATTTATTGTCCTGAAACGCTCATGTTCATAATACACGAAATGAGAGAGCATTCGAAGACTTGAAAATAGCCAGGTCATTAGTTGACATTTACGTTACCCAAGGTGTCTTTGTGCTCTCATTACGTGCTGTCAGAAAGACCCTCTCAAATGGTGAATCTGTGGTAGAAGAAATTAATGAACTTTGCGCAATTCTCCTTAAAGTTGGCAACGCCATGAGGGTTCCGTAGTTGTGACCTGCTTAGGAAGGCGGCCTTTAATTGAAAATTGTTTTGTTTGCTTTTAATGAGAAAACTAATTAAAATGATTGCAACGCCCATCCCAGGCCTCGTGTTTATTAAGAATGTGAGAAGTTTTCCTTTACTTTCACATGTGTGAATGTAGGTTAAAATGCCAGGAAAGAAATACCGAGGTCTTTGTTACTGAATATGTAAACATACTTAGGTTACTTTGCATAGGGCCAAGACAAATTATTATTATTATTATTATTATTATTATTATTATTATTATTATTATTATTATTATTATTATTATTATTACATATGAATTTTGTATGATCTTAGAATGATCTCGCTCGAGAAAGTTTTGTGTTTATAGACGAATATTGTAAATACCACATGTGCTTATAGTTCAGTTGGACTTGCACCGAGAGTTCATGATGAAGAGCCATTTGGTGTCGCAACGCATACTTAATGACTAATGAATGGATCCCTTCTTGAAGCCCGTGGATGAGATGACCGAGAAGAATGTGGGAGAGAAATTTTGCAAGACCTGCACAGGGTGAATCATGTGACGTAGTATATAGTTGCAGCGACTTTAATTAAGGATTTGAGTTGGTTATCGCTTTGCTTCGGATGGCCAAAAGCAGCTTCTTTGGAAGGCATTGCAAAATTTGAGCTATCTTTGACGTATTACTTTTTGATGGATTCTTTATTTGAAACTGTTTTGTCTTCTTTTCATTATAATAAAATGGTTGCTTATGCATGAATTTATATATAATGCCAGTTAGTTTTTGCCGATTTATTTTGAGAGTTCATGGTACAATGAAGGTGGTACCTATGTATGTTCGTTAAACTCTTCCTTAAATAAAGGTTTTAAATACAAGGAATCGTTGAGATTGTCAAGAGACAAGAAACGCAACAATATGTTCTTATCCAGTTTTGGGCTCCTGCTTTTCCACAGAGGCAAGAACAAAAAAAACAGTAGTGATTAATACTTTTGTGAAAGATGAAAAGTATAATGTGATTGCCCTAGATTTCCCATGCGAATCTAAGCGGCTTTCACTAGTAGCAGTAGCGTCAGTGTTCCCGCTCTCTTAATCATAATTTCCATCCTTATCTACTCTTGTAACTCCGCATTAATGTTGCCTTCTCTGGCTCCTCTACAGATATTGTTATATGAATAGCTCTACCTTATTGCCTGGCTGTATACTTAATTCCCATTCCAGGAAGAATGGGATGGAATATTGGAACACAGAAAATATATTTACAAACTGTGTTTATCTTTCATCTTGGAAGTATGACATCTCTTAGTGAGGTAAGAACTACATTACTTTATGGTGCCAGATATTAAAAGATCGCTCATCTGTCTAGAATCTAGATAAATAGGAGATTTACAACAATCTACCCCAGAGAAGTATATTTTTTACTTATTTCGTGTCACCATAACAGTGTAAGATTTGCGTTTTTATGCCCGTCTTAGGTTGCGTTCACACTACTGTAAAACATCTCATGAACATACGTTAGAAACTTATCAGACACACACACACACACATCACGGATAGTTTGAATATAAGTCAAGAACTCGTTGGTAGTCCTAACCAGTGCAACATACGACTATTCAGCATTTGCCAAAGTGATAGTTTCACTTACGGTCGTTGACCTGTTTCCAACTTGTCTGTGATATGTATATAATGAGTTTGTGACCTGTGTAAGATAAGTGGAGAATAACTCCGGGTATATCATTATTTATATGAACTGAATAAAAGACATTAAGAGATGAGAGCAACACGGCCCCAGCCAGTGTCAGGCTACCAGTTGAAGTGTCATTGATGTTCAAGTTACATTTTGATGATGAAGGAAATGCTGTGTCACTTCACCTCATTCTTTTAACTTTCACTCTGTCGTTCTTTTTTCTTCTGCTCCTATTTCTCGCTCCTTATTTCATTAAAGACTGGTTGGCGAACTTTTCAGTTGACATCGTCGATGCGGTGGAACTGCAGCGCTGCTGCTGCTGCTGCTCTCTCTCTCTCTCTCTCTCTCTCTCTCTCTCTCTCTCTCTCTCTCTCTCAGGAGAGCCTGGCTGTAACTGAATTATTTATGTTCAAGATTGTTGCGTTACAGCGATGCTCAGGGACATGTGGGATGACATTCTTTATGAAATATGTTTTCAGACCAGTACATGATTTGTTTGTTTACTCTCCACAAGATTTATTTTCATTCGCATGTACACTAATTCACACATAATTCAGTGTTCACAGATTTAGTTGATATATAAGACTCCTGTTACTTCTCATGAACGATAAGAGATATATAGTAATCATGCCTTTATTATTTATGATTTATATTTTTATTGTATTGTTATTTATAGGTAGTATCAGTGCTGGTCAGGTTAAGTTCAAGAAGCAAATCACGTTCTCTGTCTTGACGCCATGTTTTTGGCCAGTGCTTCCAGAGGGTCATTATGGCGGAATAACTTTTCGTTTCAATGCGGTCGCGGCTGTGTCGTCTCCGTCGCAGCCCAGATTTATGCAAATAAGCTGACTGCTAGCGAAAAAAAGCGCACTTTATATATATATATATATATATATATATATATATATATATATATATATATATATATATATATATATATATATACACATATACACATATGTATATGCTTGTATATAGAAAGATAGATAGATATACATAATACATATACTTAAGTGCATATATATATTTATATTATAATAAAAATATTTATATAATAAAAATATATGTACTTATATATATACATATACAGTATATATATATTATTTATTATAATGTGTCATTATATCCCAATTAAGAGAGAAACTGTATAAGTGATGCAACGACAATTGCAAAGGTATCAGGTGTCAAGTGTTACAAATATTTAATGTTATTCTATTTCATGCAATCAGCTCGCTTAACTCCGTGCAAACATGCTTGCCTTGGAACAGGGTGTATTGGCACTTTGGTTTTTTTGTCATTTCTCCCTTTGTTGTTCCATTACACATGTCTGTATCTTCCTAGTTACGTCGACCAGAGAGAGAGAGAGAGAGAGAGAGAGAGAGAGAGAGAGAGAGAGAGGACCACCTCTTGTGTGGAGGATAAGTCATAGCTAACTGGGAGCCATGGAGGATTGGAAAATATAGAGAGCAAAGAAGAAGAAGAAGAAAAAGGTAAACAACGGAGAACTGGCTGCTGTTTTACAGTGTGTTGTGCAATCGATCGACCACCGAGAGTTATGTTGCCAACATTTCCAATCAGAGGGATTACGTCTTACACTGTGTGTGTATGTATATATATATATATATATATATATATATATATATATATATATATATATATATATATATATATATATATATATATAATTAATTTAATTTTGGGGGTTCTTGTATATTATCGTTTTGATTTCCTTGTGAGACAATACCGTAAGAAACGATTACAGCATTTTTTTTTTTTGCTTCATCATCATGATAGTAGTATTGCTTTTGCTTTTGTCGTTATTATTTAATATAGCTGTCTTAGATGCGCAGTGTTTGTCTTTTTGTGGTATAAATTCTTATATTTCGTTTTGTATTGTCAGTGGTGAAATAATGCAAGGTTCATTCATTTGCCCTGACGACGTTTCTGACTCTCTCTCTCCCCTTTTGCCTTCCTTGAAGCAGACTTTGAAATGCGATCAGTCGCAAATGATGCTGCGTCTCTGATTATTGTTAAAACAGATCAGACCAACTCTGTATTTAGTTGTGAGCGAATTAACTGTCACCAGTTAGTTGATCTGATGTCAGTTTGTCGTTTGTGTCTCATGCGAGCTTTCGACATTTTTTATGCTAACGTTAGTAAGAAAGGCAGTTTGAAGCCCGATACTGCCATGCGTTCATCACAGTGAGGTCTGCGTCGTTCTGACAGTCGAGAACTCGGTCACTCGAACTGTCTGTATCCAACGTTCTTTTGTATGGGCATTATCGGAATCGGTTCTTTTGTGGTGATTTAGGCTTTTGTCGTGTCAGGATGTCTTGTGAAATTACATTCCATTTATTCATGTCATAGTTCTGTTTTTAAATGCGTTGAAACTCTCTCTCTTTCTCACTCTGGACTGAATTATAAATTCTGTATTTTTATGATTATATAGGACTGTTTTTGGTACCAGCTCCATGCATGCACCGTGCTACTGGTGTTTCATGAATTGTTTATTTTTATAAGCCCGCAAAGCTAAAACTTTAAGACTACGAAAAATTAGTAAGTGACGAAATATATGTATGAGAAGAGAGAGCATGTTTGTGAAGCTATATTAAATTACATTTCTTATACCGGTACTATGTAATTTGATAAGCCGCATTGTTAAGATACTGTAAGGAGCACTTTCCTCTTGTGCACATCAGTTACATAACTACTTTACCCTGTAACTGCGAGGTATGTTGCCTTGATGTGACGCAATTCGTAGTCCACGATAATCAGGGGGTTCCTTTGGTAAATGTCGGACTGTCTTAACTGAAAAAAAAAATGGCCTAGACCACCAGTTTGCGAATCGCTTCATGTTGGAAAACAACATTCGCAGATAAACACCGAAGCGACTCGCTCGGCATGAGGATGTTGTTCGCGCAAAGCTTTTTGTTGATGAGTATGGTCCGTGGCCCGAATCTTAAGGATGTCCTTGATATTGCTTGATGTCGTCAAGAACGGAAACGCTTTTAAGGTAATGGATTCGGCGGCGGTGGTTTGTTCCTTGCGCCCTTCGGTGCGGCCTCCGTGGAGGCTGCCCTAGGCACCTAGTGGCCGCTGTCGGTGATTTCGGCTTTTAAGAAGAGTGGTCTGGATGAGATGTGGGATTCTGGTCAGAATGATGAAACGAAGGTGTCGCCTTCATTATGGGGAAGGAACACGTGTCGGTAATTGCAGTTGAGTGTAGACACACACACGCATATATATATATATATATATATATATATATATATATATATATATATATATATATATATATATATATATATATATGCATGTATGTATATACTTTATACGTTTGTGTGTGTGTTTTTGTGTTTTGTGTGTTTGTATGATGTGTGTATGTACAGACAAAAAAAAATTGTTCATTCAAACTGGTGATTGCAACTTATTAGAAATGTAAGCAAGTAAGAGGGCTTACTCTTAACCCCACAGAGCGTATCTTTCTTAGTGGCGTTTATAAATGTAAAAGGTCATTTCACTCAGCCCATACATAAATTCACATAACGACACACTCAGCTATGCTGGCATTAAGAGACGGCTATGCCATCCAATTTGGCATATAACCGCAGCCGTGTACACCACGCTGGAAGAAGACTACAGCTCAGAGCCGTGAAAGCCCCGGGACTTTGTTATCTGCGTTCGCCCATCAGATCCGTATTGTTGTAAATCACTCGCATGTGGGGAATTCACTGACAGCACAGACATTTATTTTGTTTGGTTTGGCCGGGCGCAGGATGACTCGCCTGGCGGGGGGGAGCGGGGGAGCTCTCGATTCAAAGGCTGCTGCCTCTGTTGTGGAATCATTAGGTTGATTGATGGAGTGAGCTAGTATTATGAGATGGCGTAGCAGGTTAACCATGAAAGAGCCTGATTGGCCTGTACCGAAATATGTTGGATTTGAGTTTTTTTATATATATATTCTCTTACCCCGTATCTGATCAGAATCTCTTTCGAACCACGTGATGAGTTTCAGCTAAAACGAGTGAATTTTATCATTTCCAACTAGAGTTAAGTCTTGCTATTCTTGTTTGCTCATCGTTTAACCAATAGTTGAATTTCATCTTTTATATATATATATAAAAAGTCAGGTAGTCAAGAGATGAACAAGATCTTAAGTGAAACCCCATTTTCACGGTAAATTTTGGAGGGAGTTCCCTGAATTGAAGTACTTGGTTACCACGTTCAGAAATGTTCATCGCATTTTGATGGGTGTGATCTTTTGTGCTAGGTCTCGTGCATAGCTCCGTGTTCTCCATCATCACCATCACATTCCTTCACAATTTGAACCAGTAACGTACACAACGAGGTTAAGGGACGCACTGGATAGTTTTACAGCAGGTGGGTTCTTCTTCCGTTTCTTGGAAAACTTCGACATGACCCTCCGCCTTCAAAAAGGTTTTGCCTTTGTAACATAATTCCTTATGCCATGCCTCTCTCTCTCTCTCTCTCTCTCTCTCTCTCTCTCTCTCTCTCTCCGTTGCTCACTTTTTGTCTTTTCTCATAATTTTTATCCAGACAGCACGTATTGTGGTGTAACTGGCGTTTGTAAGATGGCGTGTTCCAATTTTAGTTATTATAACTATTTTACAAAGAAAATATAAATGTATAAAAGTTCATTATACTGGGAAAAGGTGCAAAAACTTTCGCTTAAATGACAAGAAATCTGGAAATCGTAATGACCACAGATCCTCGGTGGAAGTGAACGGTAACGTTCGCGGAATGACGACATAGTGTGGGCTAAGTATGATTGTAAGATGTCATATCTAATTCTCTTGCCAGCATCCCCTGAGAGTCATTTTGAGAGGCTTCGACTTCGTTGTAAGGTCGCTGCTTCGACCTGTTTTCTTGATGCTGCTTCTCAGACTTTGCTTGCAGTCCATTTCATGGCCTATTTGTTACGAGTTTTTAACTTCGGTCAGTTGAGTGATGCATTTTGTATGTCTAGCTTTCAACCAGTTTCACTGTTGTTCAGGAATTTTGCTCTCGTCCGTTTTTTATTGCGGCAATTTTTTTAAAATTTGCTTGCAGCTTCTTGTTTGTATCTTATTTTAAGAGGCTGCTATTTGAATTTTACTTTGTCTGTTCTAAAGATTTTTTTAAAATCTTGTTTTCATTCCATTTTTAGGAGTTGCTGGAATTTTGATTCGAGTCTCATTCTGTTCGATGGATCTTTTAATATTGCTTCACTTTGTTTTCAAGTTATTTTTGAAAATTTACTTTCATTATATTTATAAATACCGATATTTGCTTGCTATCGTCCACTGATGCTACATTTTTCATTTTCCTCTTGGGCCAGCCATTGACCGCATTCCCGTCTTCATGCAGAAATGTCCGTATTCACTTCAAAGAATCACGTAATATATATACCCGATAATAAGTTTATCATCACTCAAGTAAGTGCCCATGCACTTGTTCTTTTAATCTCTCTTCCTTTGGTTATTACCGTACTTAGGATGGGTCACGGACTGTCATAATATTTTTTTCATTGGCTCTCTTTCCTTATTTTACAGTTGCAGAGACAACTTGTCGGCTGTTTCAGTCCTTTCTTTAACCCCGCCGTAAAGAAAACAAGTAAATAATGCGCCGTGGTTTCTTCGGCGCAATCGAGTTTTCTGTACATGGTATGATCAAGGCCACCGAAAATAGATCTATCTTTCGGTGGTCTCGGTATAATGCTGTATGAGCCCCGCGGCCCATGAAACTTTAACCACGGCCTGGTGGTGGCCTCTCGTATATCGCTGCCAGACGCACGATTATGGCTAACTTTAACATTAGATCAAATAAAAACTACTGAGGCCAGAGGGCTTCAGTTTGGTATAGTTGATGATTGGAGGGTGGATGATCAACATTCCATTTTGCAGCCCTCTAACCTCAGTACTTTTTAAGATCTGAGAGCGGACAGAAAAATTGCGGACGGACAGACAAAGCCGGCACAGCAGTTTTCTTTTGCAGGAAACCAAGACTTAGGACAGCTTTGAGATAGGGCGATTTCCTGCAAGCAACCCACAGGAGTCGCCCTGTAGGGTATGACTGAGTCATGTGGCTGGCATTTCCGCAAAAATAATGGTTTGTGTTATTTGCTGGTGTTATGACATCGCTGTCGCCTGTGTTCGTGGGACGAGGACGCCTGTGCCGGAGGCGTCTTTGCACCAGCATTTATTTGTGACAGCCGGATGAACGTCATATTTTATGATAACGTTTTACTTGTAATTGCCGTCTTTACACTTATCCTATGTTTATTTTTAGAATTCCACCCAAAGGTCAAGGCTTTTTTTTTGTAATTTCTTTATTTACCCATTAGCTTAGTTCCTTTCTTCTTCTTCTTCTTCTTCTTCTTCTTCTTCTTCTTCTTCTTCTTCTTCTTCTTCTTCTTCTTCTTCTTCATTATTATTACTATTATTATTTTTTTTATTTATTTATTTAGGAAATCTCTGGCCAAAGTCAAACTACAAGGTAAACAAAAATCTCACTTCATTTAGAATGAGAATCTGAGCTAATGGGACAGTTGAAAGCAAATTAGTACATGCAGGCATAAGATAAAAAGAATGCCGAAATCACGTTATTCTAATGCATAACATCTGTAATTGTTTCTCATGCCTATGAAAGCAGTCCAACATCAGCGGAAACTGATATCCTACTGGTGAAAACATATGATTGCTTTGAAAAAGAGTATGATTTTGTTTTACATTCACTGTCACACAACTCAGCCACGAATACCTGTTGTTGAGTGATAGACATAGTATTCTGTACCCTCATAAATTAAAGAGGAGCAGTTGCAAAACCGAGAGGACCATTTGTATACGAAGTGGTATGCACAGTCTTGACAGAGTAAAAAGTTGGAATGTGAGTCGTTTATTGTAGGTTTTTGAAATCTGTAATCCGAGGATAACAGAGTCAGTGACTGTTCCTCTCCTTCTGGTGCCCACCTTTTGGGATTCTCTTCCTGCTCTGGTTTTTAGGGAGAAATGTTGAGAGCAAATGTCACATCGTTCGTTTTTGGTCCCGAATGGGAGATGAATGTAGTCAAGGTAAGATTTAATTACAAGGGATTGCGGAAGGGGTGCTGGAGTGGGTCGCATGACCATCCGCTCTCTGCTGATGGAACTTAATCTGGAATGGAATTGGAATCTCTCTCTCTCTCTCTCTCTCTCTCTCTCTCTCTCTCTCTCTCTCTCTCTCTCTCTCCCAGTGACTTCATGGCTGACCAGACGAAATAGATTCGAGAGTGAGCGACAGAATTTTATGATGTTCGTAGTCGAAAATGAAATATGATTCGCACGACTTTTCAGTACTTTTAAAAATGCAGAGGCTGGTGGAACGGGCAACTGGCAACTTATAATACTTATATCAAGCCCTATAAAATATAGGGAAAGAAAAAGAAGATAAAGCAAGTTTTCTGTACAGCGTATAATGCTGTATGAAACTTTCAACCACTGTCCATGAAGCTCTTAGCCGCGGCCCATGTAACTCAGCCACGGTCCGGTAGAGGTCTCAGCCACGGCCCATGAAAGTGAGCCACGGTCCGGTGGTGGCTTGTGTTGTTGGTACGTATAGCGGTGCCAGAAGTACGATTATTGCTAACTTTAACCTTAAATAAAATAAAAACTACTCAGGCTAGAGGGCTGCAGTTTGGTATGTTTGATGATTGGAGGGTGGATTATCAACGTTCCAATTTGCAGCCCTCTAGCCTCAGTAGTTTTTAAGATCAGAGGGCGGACAGAAAAAGTGCGGACGGACAGGCAAATAAACACCTCAGTAGTTTTTTTTACAGAAAATTAAAAGCGAGAGTGAGTGGGACTTATTTTTGAAAGGCTGACGATGTGTGAAGACAAAGCAGGAGTTTGTGTACACTGATTAATTGGTGCTTCATTATGCTCGGATTGGGGCAGCATAACTTCCTATTGTCTTGGGGAAGAACTTGCCAGTGTGTAAGCATTCGGGGGGATATGGTGGGCGTTTCAATGAAACGTTTTGTTCGGGAAACGTTTTGTTGCTATTCTTTGGATTGAGGAAATTCCGCCAACGTGGAGGATCGAGTTTGTAGTGGGAACGTTGTTGAATTTGTTTCCTTTTCCAGTGATGGAAAGATCCGCTTAAAATTTGGCGTGGGTGTGATGACTCGGAAGAGACTGATTTGCTTGCAGAGCAAGTTATCAGTCGTCTTGATTAGCTACCTGAAAACGGCAATCTCTCTTTCTGTCTGTTTGTCTGTCTCTCGCGTAGACTAAATTTAGAGCTTGTATGTGTGCACAGCATCCGATCCCCTGTCTGCGATTTGATTAGCTCTGCTTCATGAGGCAAATTGCAGCTTTAATTTGGAATGAAGGAAAGTCTTTTGTTCGTCAACCCTTTCCGTGTATAAATATAGTTGATACTCTCTCTCTCTCTCTCTCTCTCTCTCTCTCTCTCTCTCTCTCTCTCTCTCTCTCTCTCTCTCTCTCTCTCTCTCTCTCTCTCGTGTGCTATATATATTCCCGATTTTAGGTTATGGTGAATTTTTTCAGGGGGTTTACTCGTTAGTTACATATTCCGTATTTCTTTACACATTTGTGTTCTTTCCATTTCTGTTTGTTGGTATCTATTTCTCTTGAGAAAAATACTTGCGGATGGGAGCTGAATGGGTTATTGATTAGTTGTGTTTTGACATTATATATAATGCGTATAAAAATGATTGTGTGTATATATACACTTTATATATATAGTACATATATACTACAGTATATGAATGTCTTTTCCTGTATATATATATATATATATATATATATATATATATATATATATATATATATATATATATATATATATATATATATATATATATATATATATATATATATATATATATATATATATATATATGTATATACAGGTAACTTATTTTTTCTAGGGAACCATTCCGTGTTATTAAAAAGTTGCTGGTGTTAAAACAAATGACTGTGTATGCTTGTATGTATTTTCAAGGGTCAGACTGTAACCTACACCTGACATACAAACAGATAGAAGGAAGACAGGTGTGTAGCCTCATGTACACAGACACACACACACACACACACACTCGCAGCACAGTACATAAAAAGCGTTATGCGAGGCTGAGTAAAAACAGTGCCACCAGAATGCTCCTGGAGGCAGAGCCGGTCGGGGTAATTGGTATTCTGTGAGCGTCCGAAACCTGTTACATAGTGGCGAGCGAGTGACGAGTCACCTCCCCTCCGGTTAATGAGAGATGACATTGAGTCTGAGGAGCACGTTGAGCCCCTTGTTATAGAAAAGCAGGATTAAGAAATGTCAGTACTCAAGCATTACTTGGAGAATTGAGGGCTCGGTCGCAGTGCTATGAAAGGAGGCGAGTGCGCTGGCTGGTGGCCCGAACAGATGTTTTCAGAGTGGTAATCATCTCGACAAGTGTTCGTCGAAAATGAGCAGGTAAGGGGAGGATTGTAGGTACACCTGTGAGGGGTCTCGTGGTTTGCAGAATGGAGAGCGTAAAGCGTTATTCCTCCGCGCACTGGATCTAAGAGTTCGTTGGAAGAGTCATGTGAATTAAAGCTCCTTAGAGCTTCGAGTTCTTTGGTCTTTCTTTGTGATAGTAATCCTTGATCTTAAATCTTGTTCTTTATTGCCGTTTTTATTGATGAAGTACATTCTGTTCTTACTGTATCCGCTTATTTATCACGCGAGTGAGTGCGTTGGTTTACAAGGTTTTTTGTTCCATTTTGACTGTTAAAGAGGTATGGTTGAAAAGGGATTCGTCATAGCCAGGAATTTATTAAGGGTTTGATCACAAAGGGCCTCTGTGCGAGAGGTATAAGCAAGTTTAAGCTGAACATTGTAGCCATGCCGCCTCGGGAAAACATCTTACCAGTCAGAAGTTATAGATGAAGCTAGAAAGGAAAAAAAAAAATTTCACCAGATTTTTAGTTTTATCGAAGGATTTTATTTTTGTGGAAGTTATAATTATTGCATTGCAAGGTTTAGTGAATCTTTCTTACCATCTGTTGGGATTATCCTTCAGCTTGTGTTTTTCGTAACTCAGCCCTCTTTATTTTCCTTTTTCTTGTTTTCGTAAGGTTTGGAATTTTATTTAAAAACGCTGATGCTCGTTGGATGTATATAGACAGAGTGCAGTCGGTAAGGAAGCAGTGTTTTGTTTAAAAAAAAAAAAATTCTCTAAGATTAGAATACCCATGATAAATGTCGTATAGGGATTTGCGTTAGAGGTTGCCCGGAATGTTTAAAAATGAGTTTGCGGAAATTAAATTTCGTGGAAACAGCGGCTTTAACCCAGCAAATAAACATCAGCCATATCCCATGTTTTCAGAAAGAGAAAATGATTGAGGGTATGACTTGCTGAAGACGAAAAAGAATTTGGTAGATAGAAGAATCTTATTGGTTTAAGCTGGAATTCAGTCGATTATTATTATTATTATTATTATTATTATTATTATTATTATTATTATTATTATTATTATTATTATTATTATTAATTAAGATCAGGCAGTATGGTTTGAATGACCGAATTCACATTTTTTCAAAGTGAATATTTAATATGCAGTGTGATAGAAATTGTTATGAAAGAGGGTAATTTTATTAATGAGAGAGAGAGAGAGAGAGAGAGAGAGAGAGAGAGAGAGAGAGAGAGAGAGATGCAGTCGGGTATGTATTTGTGGTCTGATGTCGTGTTCTAATCTAGTGGTTATTAAATCACATGACACGAATACTGGGTATGTGCTTGTTTGTTTGTTTGTGTGTGTGTGTGTGTGTGTGTGTGTGTGTGTGTGTGTGTGTGTGTGTGTGTGTGTGTAAAAGCAAGCTCCATGTATTCTTCAGCGGGATAAAATGGATATCATAAAATCCAAGTGTCATGTTCCTATGAACGCCCCGTTATTTATCTCTCCCGTTATGTAACCTACATTTTCTTTTATCTTGCATTTTCCATCTTTTCTTTCTTCGCTTGTCTTTTTCCATTTCCATTCGGTCATTTATTGATATTGTCATGCTTCAGTGAATTTCGGTATTATTAATATTTATTATTACTGCAGTTATACTGACAGTGCCGTGAATATGTTTCGGGGATAAAATCGGCGTTAAATAATTGTGGATTATTATTATTACTAGTATACCCATACTGCCATAAATGGCGGTATCATAATTGAGGGACCTTAGGGTCTTTATTTAAAACTAGGGTGACAGAGAATGAACTCCCTTAGCAATCAGTTATAAAGGTTAGTTTCGATTCTGGTGTACGTTTTCATTTTGAATTCAAGTTTTTGTACTTAGAATCGAAATCAGCCCATCACCAGCACAATGCCAAAAAATAATAATAATAACAATAAACTTGTTTACAAAAATAAGATAATTTTAATCTGAACGCATGCAAAAAGTGGTAGAAAAGGTAACACCAAGTACCAAGTGACTTGCATGCAAAAATAAGAGATTATCCTTCAGTGACTAATGCCTAAGTTGGAGTGGGTGGAAGGCACGTTGGCCAAAAGGTGCACCTTGTCTCTTGCAGGCCTCTGCAGGAAGGACGTGAGCAAGTCCCCTTGGATAACCAGGACCCCTGAGCTCCACGATTCCATGAGAGAATGAAACTTGATGGGTCTGTTTCATAAACTCACATGATGCCTCTGTTGACGTCATCAGTGAATCAGGTACCTGGTGGTCTGTCCACTTCTGTGAGTTGAAACCAGCGTATGAGAGAGACAGTTACTAGATATATAAATTACATACCCAACTGAATACCCCACCACATCATTATTAGAAGGCGAAGGACCCCCATTTCGTACTCACTTCTCTACATGGTAGGAACATTCATCAGATATTCTCTCTCTCTCTCTCTCTCTCTCTCTTCTCTGTGTGTGTGGAAAATAAAGGACGTAACTGATTCTGATCGATGTGGCTTAATCCTTGCTGTGTTCCATTTGTGGAAGGTAATGCGAAATTGAATGATGTGCGCAATCTGCGCTTGCGCGCGCTCGGCTTTGTCTAGGAATTATGGAAAGGAAAGCGGCACTCCCAAGGGGCACCATTTTAATCACATTATTTTGCGTGCTTTGTTATCTCAATGGGGATTTGATCGGCGATGCGTACATATACACAAACACACACTGCACACTTGCACACTCACATATACATGTGTGTGTGTGTGTAATTCCCCTTGGGTGAAGGTTATTCCGAAGGTATGAAAAAGCTATCAAACGATTTTTGTGGCTTAGTATTGGGAATGTAAAAGCATAATTAGCCAAGTGTTACAAATTTGCCAGTCATATATCATGGTGGAGGTGGGCTGATATTGATTCTGATTCTAAATGCAGAACCTGAATTGGAGTGGCATACGTACAGCAGAGTCGATATCAGCTTATATCTCTCTTGATAGCCGGGTGGTCTGAGTCACTGTCTATAGCTGTTTTTAAACTGGGCAGCCGTTCGATTCCTGGCCTGAGCAGAAGCGATTATCAATTACACTTTTTCTCGAGCGTAAGTTATTCCCAAGGCATAGTAAATGTGATATTAAACGGCATTTGTGGCCTAATATTTGTTATTATAAAACAAGTCATGCATTTAAAAGTAATATATATACACACACACATGTATATATACACTGTAAAAGATAGGTACTTACCATGCCATATTGTCAGCTGCACACTATACATAATTTTTTTATATATATATTATGTAAGTGGGCGTTGCTGCTGCTGTCACTCGTGGTGTTGTCCTTCCCATAAGTGAACTGAAGAATCCATTCGAAAGGTGAAAATTAGCTTCCAACTTGAAGGTCAGGATTTCTTCGCTGACTTTATCTTATAATATGCCGACTTATAAGGCACGGAGAAACTTCTTGTTAAGGGAAGCTACAATTTTTATACACTAGTCACTTGTAAAGTTTTTATTAGTAATGAACGTGTATTTTAGATAACAAATGAGTGATTGTATATCAGGTGTCATTGACACTGTGGTTGATCAAGAACGGGGATAAAGAATCATTGAATATGCTCCGTGAACCAGCAATATGGTGCTGAATGTCACACTTCATTGAACGTGTATTCGGGAGTGGTTGGTTCATTTCACAAAAGAAGCCGTATAAAGATTAGAAGGAGGAAAATAAGATCACAAAACTTTCATTTTCGAATGATGTTAGGAGAGTGTTGTTGTGTTGTCGCCATAAATTGCATGTTTGGTCGTTGTTTGCGCTATAATCGTCGAAATTCAGTTGGTTTGCTTCTAGCTTCTTTTGAAACGTGTTTTCTCCAGGGAAAGATTCCTCGTTGGACGAGTCGGTAGAGTTGTGGGCTAGCACTCGCTAGGCCCGAGTTCGAATCTCCTGCCGGCTAATGAAGAATTAGAGGAATTTGTTTCTGGTGATAGAAATTCATTTCTCGGTATAATGTGGTTCGGATTCCACAGTAAGCTGTAGGTCCCGTTGCTAAGTAACCAGTTGGTTCTTAGCCACGTAAATTAAGTCTAATCCTTCGGGCCAGCCCTAGGAGAGTGTTTATCAGCTCAGTGGTCTGGTAAAACTAAGGTATATACTTCTCCAGGGAAAGTAGTTTAAACGCAGGCTATGGCGAAGTCTCTTGAAACAAGGTGTTTAATGTAGGCAAACACAAAAATCAGGGTAAGTGCGATGGATAATCCGAAGAACCTTGCACAGTGAAAGGTTAAGTATCACATCAGGTACTGTACATCATGGATCCTGGATACCGAGCTAGTGCAGGTTCAAGGTCGCATCTGACCAAGAAATTCGCTCTGCGCTAATGGAGAGTTAAATGTATTCAATTGTGTTATCCCCACCTCCGCCTCTTTTCTCGCTCCCCATCTCTTTCTTTCTTTAACTACAGAGTAGATGTCATGGATAGTGAAGGCAGCAACCTCCTTTCGTCGCTTTGTAGCAGTTTACTTCCTAGGTACCTTAACCAGGAAATGAAAATTATACGGTACCAAATACTTGTTAGATTTGCGCTCTAACCTGCCATGTTTCCCGTTCCCGATTTAAACAAACAGTAAAGTCAGGAAGCATTTGACAAAAGGAAGAAAACCGACGTTGCTGTCGTCCCTGCGATATCGCATTAATACCAGACCACGTTCTCTCAAATTGTTGTATTCTAGGGCTTGTGTCTGTTTGTCCCACGGCCGTAACTAGATCCACCCGGTACCTTTGTTGGCTTTTAGTGACAGCGTATTGCGCAAGAGAATGGAACAGCGCGTCACTTAGTTGGTAATTATGCCTGGCCTCCCCCGTCTTTCCTTGATGTGAGTAGGAGGGGAGGTGGGGGGGAGCGAGGCATGTGG
>NC_089769.1:21079583-21224583 GCF_040412425.1 Macrobrachium rosenbergii | reverse complement strand
AGTCAAAGAATCATTGTCCTTAATAAAATGGTTGCATAATGAACAAATGCAGTTGATTTATAAGCATTCATACCTTACATCTTCTAACACATACCCCAAACTTTAGACTATGTTTGAAAGGTTAAAGGCTCATAATTATATGCTAGCTAATGATTTGCAGGCTGTTACCAAGCTGGTGTTTAATGGACTCTGTCCACAACACTTGAGGTGACCGCCCTCGGTGCAAACTGTGGCGAAGTGCAAGATTCATTTTAGTTCATTTTATGTATAATTCATTTTTTTTTTTTCGTTGTTTGAGTGTCGCCAAGAGAATAGTTCAGATTTTTGATAGATCAAGAATTAATAATATGCGTCACTG
This sequence comes from Macrobrachium rosenbergii, assembly GCF_040412425.1. Lineage (NCBI taxonomy): Eukaryota > Metazoa > Arthropoda > Malacostraca > Decapoda > Palaemonidae > Macrobrachium > Macrobrachium rosenbergii. The sequence goes on along the minus strand of NC_089769.1, from coordinate 21,224,225 downwards.
GTGCGTTTTGTTAAACCTCTTGAAATGCTGCGGTGTTACAAGTACTTTCAGTATGACAGATAACTTATACGTCAGTTTGCACCACCCACAAAGGCAAAGTATACAAAACATTCCTTGGCAGTGGTAGCCGCAGCAGAAGCAATAGCAGCAGTAGTAGTAGTAGTAGTAGTAGTAGTAGTAGTAATGATGTACACAACTCTCGATATATGTATAATTGCGTGTGTGCTTGCGTTTGTGCACATTCGTATACATGTATAAAATTGTAATATTCAGACTCTGGGTATGTCAGACATTTGTAGTTCTTCCATTTAAATACTAGATTTTTTAAAAATGAAAGATGTTAAGTAGAGACTAAGTTGTAATGGAGGGAATTTATTGCAAGAAAGCGAATTATTCAGTGGATTACGTCTTACTGTATTCAGTAGAAATGGTTTGTTTTTATAATAATGACTTTTGTTGTAAATATTGATGAATTATATCTACTTATTACTTATATGGACGAGGAAGAAGATTCATATATTATATGTTTAGATCTACACACGCGCACACACACACACACACACACACACACACACACACACACACACACACATATATATATATATATATATATATATATATATATATATATATATATATACATATAATGTGTGTATATATAAAGTGTGTGTGTGAGAGAGAGAGAGAGAGAGAGAGAGAGAGAGAGAGAGAGAGAGAGAGAGAGAGGTGGATGGTCAGGTGGAAGACTGGGGGATAGAGAGTTAGGGTAGAATGAGAGATGTGGTTGGATCAGGATCAGGAGTGTCACCTTATACCTGCCCATGTGGCCCATGGAAGTGCAAGAAAAGTCGAGGGAAAGACAGAAGGGAACACGAGGAACAGGAGGATGATGTGAAAGAAATGAAGGATGAAAGATGAGTTGATCCTGACGGAGGCAGTCGAGTGCCGGATGAGGGGCTTAAATAAAATGAAATTTGTGGCAGATGTTTGAGGCTTGTTTGTTATTTATCTGTGGGATTCAGGTTAAAGCAGAGAGAGAGGGGTGTGTTATTCAGTATTTTTCTTATTACTAATGCTCGTGCGTTTCAGATGAATAAAGAAAGAGAGAAAAAAAGTATTTGAATAATTTTAGATTCTACGGTATACATATAGCGGATGTTTATTATTACAACTCTAAGCGACTCAGGCTTATACTGAGAGAGAGAGAGAGAGAGAGAGAGAGAGAGAGAGAGAGGCGATCTGTGGACGACGCGTATTGCATTTAGGTTGTGTCTGAAACTTTCTAATGATATCCATCCGCCTCTGGGCAATTGCATGGACACGCGATCGTGTTCCACTTTTTCATTGAGGAGGTCTTGCAACGTCTTAAAATACCACCCAGACTCTTACAGAGGCAGGGAAATGACCCGACGCTATCTCCAGGAAAGGCACGAAGAGCAAATGCTGGCGACTCTATTCGTTTTTTCTTTGGCCATCTCAGAAATTTACTTGTTAGTGTCGTGTTCGTAATCGTCGATGACTTTTAGTACGGAACTGTTCGTGTTTTCATTCAAGTTGAGGATTTATACCTTCATGATTGTTCTCGCTTTTATCAGTAAATGGAAGAAATGTTTTGAACTGATCTTTGTACTTAGCATGTAGAAGCTGTCTTGAATAATGGTGTGGTGATTTGTAGTAATGGTCATTTTGAGTAGAGAATAACGTACCGCTACACGACTAACTCATTCTCTTTCACAATTCATCAAACGGGGTAAGTGTTTTCGCAATATCTGCACCAGTCATTAGTTCTCTTATTAAAATTGCCATTTTTGATGTAGATGTGCAATGATGAACAAGGAGTAATGCAAGGAAATTCGTTACTTATGGATGGGTCTTTCTCTTTTTGTTTAATATTTCTTATCTGATAATTTGACATTACGAGCCCTGTTCGTAAGAGAAAAATGGAGATATAAAAAGTGGCATAAGAGAAATGTGGGTGAGAGGCAGTGATTTATTCGTATTTCACGGTTGTCATATGTTTTCTCCATCCGACCTTCCCTTTACTTCTTTCGAGATCCTACATCCTTTATCCTTGCATGCCATTTACTTCCAGATACTCATGCTCCATAATCTCGCACTCATAATTCAGAATTTTTAATCATTTTCCCCTGAAACTTGTTCCCAAGTTTGATTGATCGTCTACCGCTATGAATACTGATCTAGAAAGTATGTTGGGCTTTAGCAAACGAACTTTACATTACTGATCAGTTAAACATGAAAGTGTTTCTCCTTTAGCCCTCATATCAGACCTCACATTAATTTTTGAGAAGGGGAAAACACAACACCTACTCACCACTTTCATCAGTACTTTGGGATTATAAGCAAAGTGTTTCTCGTATTAGTGGTATCGCATTTGACTGGTTGAATATGTAAGCAAGAGATCATGTGCCTATATGTTTTTAATTCCATTCCCTCTGATATCAACCACTGTATCGCCAAGGGATTCATTCCTCCCTTTATGGTATATTTCTCCCAAAGCTAAGGTTTAATCACGTTGCACTTCTCCACACAAAAAATAAAAAGCTTTCCACCTCGATATCAGGGACCTGGGTCTTCCTAACAGTTTGGTCGGCACCTGCCGCTTTCGCCATACATGCTACTTGCTGCATTGTCCCCTGGAGCTGCCTGGCCGCGTGGCACCTCCTGTGCATTGTATGGGAATTTTCTGCTCCGTTTTCTGCCTAATCGATTTTTCGTCACATTTACGTAAAGAAACTGAAAATTTCCCCTTCTTCTCTGGCCTTCGAAAATGTTTTTCAGCTCACATAATTTTACGTCAGAGGTTTTTCTTGACCCGGGAGAGAACTCATAATAACTATTTCAAACTTGACCACATTGTCTGAGTTGAAGTTTGCTGTTGCAGTCTGAAAGAAACTCCAACTGCAGTGAGTAGGCGAAAGAAAGTTTAACAAGGCCGTAACCTAATATTGTTTACATATTCTTAGGTGGCTTGTTATGAAAGCCAGAGGGATACTGTGTATACACGGTTGTATCACACATTTTGCGATCTCCTTCAAGGAAAGGGTAGGAGCTGATTATGCTGGTTGGGCATGTTGTGGGAAGTGAGACGAAGTTGCTGGCTGCTGAAGTATCTCTTCCACTCTTCAGGTTACTTCTGTTATAAACAGGAAATTCTTGTAAATTATACATACATATATATATATATTATATATATATATATATATATATATATATATATATATATATATATATATATATAATTACAACAATATGATATATATATATATATAATATATATATATATATATATATATATAATTTATAGCAATTAATATATAATATATATATATATATAAATATATATATATATATATATATATATATATATATATATATATATATATATATATATATATATATATATATTAGATGTGTATGTGAGTGTAATCGTGCAAGTGTGTCCAGACATGCGAAATCGCACAGTATCAATTAGTCAATGTAAGATGAATTGTGAGGAGAATTATTAATATCTTTTAATATGATGGTAAACGTGCTTTTTAAACTGAGATCGTAAAAATCTGGAAACGCAGAGTTCATGAAACAGTTCAAAAATGCGACTAATAACTTTTTGTAGATAAATAAATTGGAATATGAAACACTCACTGTGACTGAATCAAGTAATCATAAATATGTACAGGTTGCTCGTCTGCTTGCGCCTGATTTCAAAGTATACTTCATGTGCTTTGTGTGTTTTTAGCTAATAAGTGTTGCCCTTAGAGACACCGAATCGGGGTTGTAATTCAGAACTATGATTATTGTTAATGTTGTTTCTCTAATATACCAAATGACGTATTGAGGTGATGTGTAGAAAAAATCCTCCCTAAGCTGTAGGAAACCAAAAATCCGTGCTGGTACTTTCTCGAAGTTGCTCTGCCCTTTTCGGTAACTCGACCTTTAACCAGATTGCAAAGCTTTTGGGTTGTCGAGGGCCAAGATTGGTTAGAACCCCCGCCCTTTATGGTATAATTGCTCTGTTTTTCAACTCCTTCAGATATTGTTGCTTAAAGAACTGTGATAATTATTGAAAGTTGATTTTTTTAATGTATCATTACTCTGCGTTTTTACTTTGATTTTTTATTATCTAAGTATGTCGATATCTTCGCCTGGTTTTTAAAGTTTCCCCTTGGTTTTTTGTGATTTTGTTAATCGACGATTGGTTAAAAACGACAGAATATCTCATTTGAGTATGCAGACATGATATTGTGGTTTGTTTGACCTTATTCGTTGCAATGCCACATTACATAATAAAGGAAAACCGCTGGTCAGTAACTCCCCGATTGGGATCTCTCTCTCTCTCTCTCTCTGTATCGACGTTCATTGCCAGAGGTGAATAATGAATAATAAACACCTTAGGTTAGTCCACCATCTCGTTCTGCTGTTTCCCGTTATGGTAGTGGTGATAACCAAGAACCAGAGAGTGCGATGATAACTGTATTAGGATTTATTGAAAATAAAAGGAAAAACATTATTCTCCTCTCGTGCAGTTTGTGCCTAAATTATTTGTGTTCCATGAAATTTTAATTCCCTGAGCAAGTGTTCCCATGAAATGGAAATTCCAAAGAGACCCATTTTATTTTCATGCGTGATGAATTTATTGTCCTTCGGTGAAATACGTAAGTTGACAGGACAGATAGTGTCGATGTATTTGGCCCTTATTTTGTAATTAATTTGAAAAATTGAATATTTTGTTCCTTTTTTAAATCAGTTTCCAATGTGAGCAGTTTTAAGATGAACAAATATTAAATAGTGAGGACTGTCAGTCATCTGCGATCTTTTGAAATTGACTTGCCATATTTCCTTGCCTTTTTTTTTAAATAATGTTTTCGATAAGAATTTAAAATATGACAAAACTATATATAGACTGTCTTTACTGCTAAGCTTGATCCACACACACACACACACACACACACACACACACATATACATATATATTATATATATATATATATATATATATATATATATATATATATATATATATATATATATATATATATATATATAGAGAGAGAGAGAGAGAGAGAGAGAGAGAGAGAGAATTTATTCGTGTCTTTTCGTCGTCTTCCACATGTGTATAACAATAATGATAATTACGTAATATGTTGACACCAGATAACATCTTTATTGCTGTCCTGTTTAGGGAAGTTCCGGGTGTCACCCGATCCCGCATCATTTTTACTCTTTTTCACTTTCAATTTTCCTCTCTCTCTCTCTCTCTCTCTCTCTCTCTCTCTCTCTCTCTCTCTCTCTCTCTCTCTCTCTCTTCGTCGGAATTATTACTTGACATTTCATAAAGTCGTGTTTTTTAGTCTCCTGTTTTTACAATACAGGTATAACAAATCCTTCTGGCCAGCCCTATGAGGGCTGATAATCAGCTCGGTGGTCTGGGAAAACTAATTTGATAATAATAATAACAATTCACATTGTCAGGTTTTGCACCAAACTATATGTATATATATATATATATATATATATATATATATATATATATATATATATATGTGTGTGTGTGTGTGTGTGTGTGTGTGTGTGTGTGTGTGTGTGTATGTTTGTATCGAATACAGTTTCTATACTTGAATCGAAATCATCAATATCAACCATGATAGCAGAGTACTAGCTTTGTTAACAAGGAAATATATATATATATATAAATATATATATATATATATATATATATATATATATATATATATATATATATGTGTGTGTGTGTGTGTGTGTGTGTGTGTACATATATAATGTATATTTTTATAATGGGTGCACTTTAGCATTCTGACCAAAAGAAGCTGATGAACACCGACTTCTTCAAAAGAGCCGAGAAAAACCACGGAAATCACTTGATCCCTTGTGCCGCGGACGGTGGAATGTTCTCGAATCCGACCTTGCCACAAGCAGGGACTGAAGGTCTAAAAGAATGTGCCGGGAACGATGTCAACACGTGTTTTTCAACACCTGTGTCCCTCTGGCTCTGTATCTGACGACAGACGAAATCCCAACAGCTAAACAACAAAGGACTCCGACTTCAGGGAGGATGCTAAGGTTACTTGTGGCCTCAGATCGAAATGTGTATGTTCATTTGCCTTTGTTTCCCCTAGGCCTATTCCTTTCCATATACTTCTCTGCTGTTATTACTTGCCTTGTATATTTAGAATCATGTTTCTAATCTGGTGATAATGGAACCTTATTTTCTTAGTGGCTTTTATTCCTACCCCTCTATTAGGTTTTTAGAATTTCGTTGTGAATCCGATGTCTTTCATTTTGGTCAGACCAAGTGAAAAAGAGATTTGTCATCACATGCCGTTTGTAATGCTTACAGAATCAGTTCTCAGAACTGCGTTTTGACGGAGTGGGGCCGAGAACCAAAAACCATAACCATTCTTACAAAAGGGGTTCATGGTCGCATAATCGGCTGAGAGCGTCTTCGGCAAACGAAAGTCCGTCGTAAATTCTATATTGACATAATTATCTTTCTCTACTTCTTTCTCGTTGACCTAGATTCGGGCAGCAGCCTATTGACCCAGTGAGAGGCTTTAAGGTTGGTCTTTAAGACTCTGCTGCTCGACCTGATTATTACAGTCGTTCTGTGCATACATGATTAAAGCTGACTCGATCGTTTAACCCCAGGACCTTGGGAGGAACCAGGAGGCAAACCGGAATGTCAAGATACCCGAGATATCGAAAGGGTACCGGCGAAAATCAAGTTCAATATCCTTCGTATAACCCGATCGTCGCTGTCGATGTGAATTCATTATAATGCGATTTTGAATTTACAACCATGAAACACCTCTCTCTTATCATTATAAATGTGTACACTTTGATGTGGAACAAACTACTAGGGCATTAACATGCTAAGCAAGCTTCCAGAAGGACGGAATGCCCGTATGTAAAAACAAAACAGTCGAACCAAGAGAATAATTTGGTATGTTTATATAACTGTGATGTGTAATGCTGGTATTCTTTTGCTAGTCACGCTTTATGAGAACTCCACGGTCACTTTTTGATTGTTTATGTAATCTGGCGTAACTGTGACCATGGTCATCATTACCCGCGCATTTTTATACCGGATTGTAATCCATGATTTGTGATGACGCTGACTAAAAGTGGAGGGAACCTAAGGCCCATGAACCTGAGATACAAGATCCGATTTATTTATTCAAATAAGAAGCTGCGCCCTCTCGGCAAGGTTCTTCGTTGCTGACCAGAGTCATAGAGCAGTATCGTGTTTCACAGAGGGCTTTTTTTTTTTTTTTTTTTTTTTTTTCAAACCAGAGGCCGACGGGACGAGCAACCTAATGCAGTTACCCAAGGCCCAATGGAAACGAGATTGGGGAGACTGAGAGAACGGGAGCACAATCGGATTATTGACGCTCCATGTTTAATAGGTTGTTCCTGACAAAAGATGTCAAGAGATTTGAGCAACTTTTAAGTGCTTGGTTGTTACATAGTTTACAAGAAGATGAATAAGATAAACTACCGCCTGTAGTTTTAGATATTAACAAGTGTATCAATAAAAAAGATTGCCAGTAGTTTCTGCCCCACTCGAGGTATTAAAATCCTACTCAGTCTGGTGTCCAGAACCGGAGACTTTGCTTCCTGGAAATGTTATCAGCGATGGAAATATCTTAATAGTTGGTGGGCTTCATGTAACGAGTCCTTGTATGTTGTCCTTGTTAGCGTTCTTCTTCCTGGATACTAGGGCAGGTTTTCAGTTCTTCCTTGAATATCTTAGATGGTTGGGGCGTTTGGTGGATTCCAGTTCTGTTACTAGGAAGTTAGACTGTTTGGATTCCTCTTTAATGTGTGTAAAGGAGTTTAGTAGTATGCCGGCTTTTGGGAGATATACTGGAGTATAGCCATAATGTGACCGAGGCTGTTTTTAAGGGAATGGGAGGAAACCAGGCAATATACAACTAATTCTCAGAGATTACAGAAAGAATTTGATTCCATAATTTGGATTTGAGAATGTTTAACCTCACTATTTGGATTTGAGAATGTTTAACCTCACTGTTACAGACAGATGTGTAGATATTTTTTTTGTTTTTTGTTTTTACATTTACCGAGTGCTAAAAGAAAGAGAAATCTAACGCTCACGTATATATATAATAGGAATCAAGTATCCTGTAATAGTTTCGGTAATCTAGTTTTCGAATACCCAGTACCAGAAACACGGCAACCTTGTCGGCCGTTACTGCAACTTATCACCAACGAGGTGGAAAACATTTTGGCTGAGAAGAACCGCATTCCGTTGATATCCTAAGGTCATGATGTGGTATTTCGAAATTCACTTGAAACCATGAACGTTTTTATTGCTTTGGTATTATGAGGTAAATTGCATGTGGAGAGTGCAGTTGAAGCAGATTCTTTTAGTCTCTCTCTCTCTCTCTCTCTCTCTCTCTCTCTCTCTCTCTCTCTCTCTCTCTCTCTCTCATTTTTGTGCTCTACTGACATTTTTGACAGGAAAAGAGCAATTTCAGGAAAGCTGTAACAAGAAACCGACTGTCTTTGTTTACCTTTAATTTTCAGTAAGTGTTAGAAAGCTCATGTAACTCATGATTAAGGTCTTGTTACACAGAAGGAGCTAATGAAAGGTTATTTGCTGTACATACAAATGTATCTCGGTCGGATTTCATTTCCTCGTGGACGTCTAGCAAATTTGAGATTGTGAAGTGACAGACATTAAAAGGCAACGTATGAGTAGCCGTGTGCGTACCTATGTCCATCATACCCATTTTATCGTGGTGGTAATGTTACTATACTGAAGTCCACGGGTACCCAAACATGTGTGCCCAGGCGTCCCCGCGGTTGAGGTTCTAGTCTTACCAAATATGGAAGACATAGTTTCCACAGAAATTTGACGTCACATTAAAGTTGAGTGACAATTACGAAATCCTGTACAAGGTTTGTCCACTTAGTTTGGCATTACTGTCCGACGGTTATTGTAGTTAGGATGAAGACGACATACCCGTATTTTCAGACACGTAGTAGTAAGTGGCAGGCTTACATCGTCCCCACATTAAGCGAAGTCTACACACGCACAAACATTCGCCAGCACACGAAAGGAATGCGTGTGGCTAAGAAACACGCGTTAGGGTGGACGAAGACAGACTATCGCCTTGACCAATAGGATCGTGTCTGTTAGCACAAACGGCCAATCAGCGAGCCAGGATGTACCAGTTAAGGTCATTAAGAGTCCCATTCTTAAGTTCTAATCTAGATTTCGTGGATGAAGTGGCATTGTTGAGTCCCTTTCTGCGCAGGCGCCAGGGGTCATTCTCCCTCGAGTTTTATTGGGGATTATTGTCGATGTTTATGGGCGAAGTTTATTGCGGAATTTTTCTTTCCACGTCCCGTGGAATTCATCTCCTAACAATGCCATCGTTTCGGAAATGTTCTTGCAATTTACTATTTTGTGGAGTTTTACGAATTTTTGCACGTTTGTATTCGCTTGCTTGTTTGCATGTTTGCGTAGAACTTTGTTACTTCTTGTATATAATTGTTCATTTACGTATTTTTCATGGACTTCCGGAGAATCTCTCATTATTTGTTTAATTTTTGTTTAACTTTATTGATTTCTCCGCTTGTTTTATAGTGATTCTCGTTGTTTCTTAAGAGTATAGTGAGGTTATTGTTAATGAAATCTTGTACCGGTATCCATCAGTTATTTTACAGTGTGATAAATTTTGTTTTCCAGTTAATACTTTTTTGGTAAACTTCCCAACAAGTTTTATTCTGTTTTACAAAGCTGCGGATATTTTGCTGATTCGTTTTCAGATGAGCGGGTTGTGGAATTTGGTTACGTATTCGAAAAGACAACGCAAATAATAATAATAATAATAATAATAATAATAATAATAATATACTGTTTGATGCCTAATACTGTAGCAGCTATTTCAGTAGATTATACAGTAGACTTTTCTCTCTCTCTCTCTCTCTCTCTCTCTCTCTCTCTCTCTCTCTCTCTCTCTCTCTCTCTCTCTCTCTCTCTCTCTGAATATTAGAAGTTCAAGTGCTTTCTTCTCTACACCACCAAGCTTTGGCATGTTCTTCTGAGCTGATTTCAACAACTCGTCAATCTGCATTTAACTGACAAACCTAGGTGTGAACCTCCGCTAAATGAGGAACCCCATCAATAGGTCAGTCTGTTTTCATGTTAGAAAAATGCTGAGCGTTTCTGTTTTTATGTTAGAAAAACGCTGAGCGTTTCAAGGGAACACAAGAGGGATTCAAGTATCGTGTGTCTTTTTGGAGCTGATTGCTTTTGCCTGTTCACTGTTTGACTATGCATTTGACCCCGCCTCTCTCTCTCTCTCTCTCTCTCTCTCTCTCTCTCTCTCTCTCTCTCTCTCTCTCTCTCTCTCTCTCTCTCTCTCAGAGCAACCCTCTGAAATGTCCATGGGATCATCCCAGGGGTTTATTTTTAATTGGTTTATTAAAGCTCGACCAAGGGTAAATGCTGAAAAGGGTCATGTCAATTGAACGTGACCCAAAGAGAGGCCATTTTGTTTGTAATGGAAAGTTGTCGACAAGGTATGGGTTTTAAGCTGAATTTTTTATTCCTCTATTAAATGAAACGAAAAGGATTTGGGGGTTTAAGCTTATTTATTTTACTCTTGTATGTAAAATGGTTTTGTATTTTATGGCCATGTTTTATTTGCCTTATTTGAGAAAAGTAGAGGAACTGGGGTTTGTGCTAAATCCTATTTGTTACTTGAATGATTGTAAAGGTATTTTGATTATTGTCTAAAGCATATTGTTGTCTTAAATGGAGGAATAGGAAGAAATATCTGTCTTGTGTGATCATATTCTAAACGTGACCGAAATGAAGAGAAGTTTGGATTTTTGCCTCTGGTATAGTGGTTAGTGTCGTGGGATGCCACTCAGATGTCGCGGGTTCGCGTCACCCCCATGGCGATGACAAATCACTGGCTCTGTATCATGATTAGTTATTGCTGCAGTGTATGGTCTGCGTTGGGAGGTTGAAACCAACGTTCTTTAGAAGCTTGAATTTCAAGTCGGTGGCCCTGTGTGTTTGTTCCATGTGAATAGGTTTCATCTACTGGAATAATAATAATAATAATAATAATAATAATAATAATAAGATATTAAAAAATTGGGGTATTAGCTGTTTTTATTCATTGGTAGGTAAAACGTTAAGAATGGGTTCTTACCTGTGTCGTCCACCCTAATACAATGTTCGTTGTGCAAATTCCCTATTAAATGAATCTTGATTTTCTAAGTTTCCCTATGACTCAGATTCAAAGGAAGCGTGATTTTACAAATGTTCCTCTGAATAAAATTCACAGGGAATGTGCTTTTATCAAAATTCGTCTAAAAGAAATGTAAAGAAATCGTAGTAATATAAATATTCCTCAGAATGAAATGTAATGGAAAATCAGTGACTTGTTTGACGAAGGGTCTGAATCGAATGCTGTGACAGCTGTCGTGACACAGCAGAAGAAGGAGAGCGGGCGGGCGGGTGGGTGCCCCGTGGGCAAAGCAGTGACGCACTTGAGGAATGTTGCAGTAATCGGAGAGTCGGCTGAACACTATTTATTATTTTAACTTCTCGTCGTGCTCCACTTTTATCACGTCCCTGGTGCCGTTTGGTACATTTTAGGGTACGGCTTGTGTTTTCTCTCGAAAAAATTAAATATACAGTATATATACTGTACGTCGTCCAGCAGTTGAGACGTTAGCAGTGGATTAAGTACCTGGCAGCTCGTCGAGTGAGGTTGGTTGCTGCCAAGGTGGAGGAGAGTGGAGCTTGGGCTAACATCTGTAAGCCAGTAAATAGACATACATCAAAAGGAGTGACATCTGGGGTCACCTCTTGTAAAGGCAAATTTTGTATGCACACACACAAGTATGTGTGTGCGCATGTGTATGTTTGCATAAGAGAGTAAAATGCTGTTCTACAATGAAGTAAATGGCAATAGAAAGATTAATGAACAAATGAATCCTATAATACAAGATGCAAATAAAGACGCCCTGTCTGAAGTGAATGGGCTCCAGAGTCGACGGAGTGAGTATTTTAGAGATTTTTGTATGTGAGAGACAGTGGTTTAGTAGAGATGAAAAAGGCTAATGTCAATTAGAGAACGCTCGTGAAAGTGGCTGTTGAGGATGTAAGGAAGGCATTTAAAACTTGGAAGAATATAAAGACGCCAGGAGTTGATGGGACTGAAAGTGAGATGCTGGAGTACAGTGGTCGCATACGTGTAACTGACTGACTTACTGGGAATTAAAAGGTTTGTCTGGGTGAGAAAAGGCCTCTGAAGGAATAGAAGAGAAATATAATTGTTTCAAGGTATGAATGTAAAGGTGGTCAAGGCGAACGTGAAAATTATTTTAAATGTGAAATGTAGCAAACGGCAGAAGTATCGATAAGAGAAGAACAGCGTGGGTTTAGGGAAGGTAGGTGTGTAGTAAAAAGGTTAGTGTAGGTGTAAGGATTTATTAAAGTACCTTGAGATGTTTATAATAATATAATAATAACAATAATAATAATAATAATATCCTTTATTTCAGCCCAGGACCATATACAGTGTACATACAATACAATATAGAAAATTAACGTAAACTGGATAAGAAGTTATAATGATAATAATAAATGGCTACACCCAAACAGTAAGAAAGAACGGTCAACGACATGTTAGGATGTAAGGGTTAGATAGCAGATGCAAAACAGTTATTGGAAGGGAAGGATCTCAATCTCTAGGATAGGGCTTCATGGCGCAGGGTTTGTAGGAAGGTTCGGCGCGCTGCTGAGTAATCTTGTTTAGTTGTATGAAACGGGTACTGTTGACATATAATATATATATATATATATATATATATATATATATATATATATATATATATATATATATATATGTGTGTGTGTGTGTGTGTGTGTGTGTGTGTGTGTGTGTGTGTGTGTGTGTGTGTGTAACTAGAAGAATTCAGATACAAATTAAATATAACAAAATTATAAAATTTACTGATGTTTTATGGTTATTTACGGTCTAGTTAGTCCCTCTTTCTTTCTAAATACACATTATGAAGAAATTCAAATTCTAGGAAATCCTTAACTGAAGTTGTTTTAAAAACGGGAACTATACTAAGTGAAATTTGAACTGCAGTGATAATGGTTGCCTTTTGTAGGAGTCATACTTGTTTCTCTTTAGTTTTATGTTTTTCGTTTTTCATTTTATTTTTATAATTTCTGTCTTAGCTTCTGTTTATTTTGTAACCACTTCTGTTGGGTAATAAGACTGAAACGCCATTATTTTTCGCTTTGTTTTTCATGTGAGTATTCTCTCTCTCTCTCTCTCTCTCTCTCTCTCTCTCTCTCTCTCTCTCTCTCTCTCTCTCTCTCTCTGTCAGCTGAACATGCATGTTAAAAGCTGCTCTCATGCTGTTTTGTCGGAAGTCGTAGACTCAAATAATATCTACGTGGTTTAGTAATTCCGTGGCTCTGTGGACTACGCATAGGAGGTCCCAGGCTTCATCTGCTTTTGTTGAGCTGAGTTTACTTTTGCCCTGATCACAGGCAACAATCTGATGTGCTCACCACTTGATGACCAAGTGAGGCCAAGTAAAATCCGCGTAAACTGTCAGCGTGGATGATATGAAATAAACGACTTTGTGTCTGTTATGAAACCCATCCCCAGAGGACGGGTGGGGAATGACAGAACGATCTGCAGTGATGGTGGCAATCTGTCCATTTGACAGCGGTGAATAAGAGTGAATGTTAGATGGATGTTAGATGACTTCCCAAGCATTTTTCGTCATGGGTGTTAGGACCGGGCAGATCATATCAGCGTTGAAATTTAAATAAAACAGAAACTGCGGACTTTCGTACTGCAAGGCTGATTAGTCGATACAAACAAACTCATTTGTGCTCTTTAACAGGTTCAGGTCACGCTGTACAAAGGTCAAAACCCCCTCGGATCTGTTAAACCTATCACGCCAGAAGAATGCGGACCAGATATTCAGGATTGGTTAAGATGTATATATACTTAAGAGATCAAGTCTATACTGTACATGTGAAGAAGCCTGCCAACTAATTGTCATTATTGATGACGCCATGATTCTTCTGCGGCGGCTTCTTCTTCTTTTTTATTATTATTATTATTATTATTATTATTATTATTATTATTATTATTATTATTATTTGCTGAATTGTGAAGGGAACGTCCTCTGTTATCGATAATGAAATGAATTTTAATTATTATTATTATTATTATTATATTATTATTATTATTATTTTTATTATTATTATTATTATTATAGTAGTAGTAGTAGTAGTAGTAGTAGTAAAGAAATGAGTCGATTCCGCTGCAGGTCTTATCTTATGTGTACGTTCACGGGAGCTTTACGTAACCCCTCTGTGCATCCTTGATAATCCCATGTCGTTAGGTGCCAAAGAGTTCAAATATAATGATGTTGCAACATATAACGCTTAGATATTTTCTCTTCTCCTCGTTGCTGGTATTAATCACGTGCCAACAGGCAGATTGACGAGTCAGTGAATGATGTGTTATTGACGTATGTGACTGGAAGAAATTCTGCCAATAATTAAAACTCGCTCAGGAATCTTATCCTTTCTCGACATGTCAAGATGCCACAAACAGATATCACAGCAGTTTTATCAGCTCACAATCAATGAAGAAAGTTCTGATTGAGGCATCGACAAACAGACATCTCGATCTTTCGACAGGCGAAGAACAGTAAGAAACAAATGGCGATAAGAACCAGGAAATAGCCTTACCACAGACAAAAAGATGAAGAAAAAATGAAAAAAAAAGAGAAAAACACAACTGGCAAATGCCAGGATGACTCTTGTGGCATCCCATGAGACTGACCAAATACACTTGATGGTGCTCTTGGCACTGTGCCTACTTAACCCCCCCCCCCAACCTTCCTTCCCTTCTCTTCTTCCCACAAGGTCCGACCCATTCCCCACCCTCACCCCACCCCACCCCCCCTTATGCCTAACCCCTTGCTTCTCAGTGTCAAGGAGGTTGAAGGGGTGGGGGGATTGAAGAGAGAGGAAGAAGACGTGAAAAAAAGATGGTAAAGATTAATGAAAATAAAATTAATAATAATTAGCTATTGATTTTTATTTGATTACATTTGCAGATGACGATCAACCAGAACTGAAGGAAGCGAGTGAGTGACTCAGGACAAACAAAGAATTATTATTATTCGTAGAAATTTTCACTTTATCATCGTAGCTTCTGTCGCCCTGGGAAAAGTCGTTCCTCGGCGTTTCATTGGCGAGGGTCGTGTGGCTCCGCTGAAGGGAAAGAGTTGAGGGTACCGGGGTATGCTATCTTCACGCTTAATTGAAAACACGTTAAGCGTGAGACACACTTATTGCCATACTCGCACTACCCCAACCCAAGCCAACATTCATCATGATCATTCAGTCAGCATGTATACCGTATGTGTTTGTCTGTTTGCCTGCGCCGAAATAAACTCGGTTCCTCTAAGTTCGGACACGAGAACCTTAGGAATGCCACTCCGGGTATATACATCCTGTTTTGTTGATTGTGCGCTCGTTTGTTTGTTGGTCAGTTATTGTTGTATAATCTCCCCTTGCTCATTGCTTTCGCTATGTGTGTTTGTGTATATATATATATATATATATATATATATATATATATATATATATATATATATATATATATATATATATATATATATATATATATGCGTGTTTATGAATATTCTGTATGCATTATATAGGTACAAACATAAGTGACGTCATAAATGCAGACTTACGCATTATTCCATCTGGGCAGGAAGATTGTGAAAGATATAAATTTCACGAGTAAATACAGTATATGACGTCAGATAAGTCATATGACCCTGTGAGTTCTAAAATGGTTTCCTCGCCAGAATCACGTCCCATTTGCATCCTGGAGGGAGAAGCTGTTATCTGACGGATAACATTACCAATTAGAATTCTCTCTCTCTCTCTCTCTCTCTCTCTCTCTCTCTCTCTCTCTCTCTCTCTCTCTCTCTCTGTCAGAAGATCGAGAAGGAGGGTACTAAAGAGGAGGAAGAAATCATGACAGGCATTAGCAGTGTCACGTATAGAATTTAATTGCTCGAATAATTTGCAGGTATCTGTATCCTCCTGCTCACATGGGCTGATGTTGTAATGCCTTGCTGGTCTCGTCTGATGCCCCCTGGTGTCCGGGTTTTCCCATTAAGACAACTCCGTCATTTTTACCCTCCGGTCGAATTGTGGGATGCTCGCACCGAGGTTTCAGGGCCTTTCGACTAATTTATCCTTTTTTCGACAGTCTCAAGTCCAGCGTGTTATAAAGTTAGTTAGAATTTATGGAAATAATAACCCTGGGGAAACAAATCCAGTTATGTGTGTGTACGTGTATTTAAAGATAAATCTGTGAAGAGAGCTTTCGGGAATCCGCTCGATTCCCGAAAGCTCTCTTCACAGATTATGGTACATATACATAACTGTGGATTTGTTTCCTCGTTTCAAGACTCATGCTACTATAAGTATCTTTTAATAATAACTTTTTCATGATTCATCCATTATTTGTATTAAATGGTCTGACTATCAAAAGAATGCCAGGATGCGGTTTTTGACACATCTATTGATTTGAAGGTTAGTACGGAACTCTGTCCCCACTTGAGATCCTTCTCTCCTCCCATTTTCTCTTTCCCTTCTGCCTCTCTCCTCACCTTAAGAGGTGTCATAAATATGGTGTGACAAAAAAGGGAGAGAGAGAGAGAGAGAGAGAGAGAGAGAGAGAGAGAGAGAGAGAGAGAGGAGCGTCGGAGGTTCGGGGTGGGTATTTGGACTAAAAACTGAAATATGCAAGTTGGTCTGACCCTTTTAGTTTTCCGTAAAAGAAAACTGTTGAGATGGCTATTTGTCTGTCCGTCCGCACATTTTCTGTCCGCCTTTAGATCTTAAAAACTACTATGGCTAGAGAGCTGCAAATTGGTATGTTGATCATCCACCATCCAATCATCAAACATACCAAATTGCAGCCCTCTAGTCTCAGTAGTTTTTATTTTTATTTATGGTTAAAGTTAGCCATGATCGTGCGTCTGGCAACGCTATAGAACACCCCACCACCGGGCCGTGGCTGAAAGTTTCGTGAGCCGCGGCTCATACAGCATTATATGCTGTACAAAAAACTCGATTGCGTCGAAGAAACTTCGGCGATTTTTTTATTTGTTTCGTTTTTTTCTGCTCATTTTTCCTCCATTGACCTCACACTTTTCGTCTCACCCTCAAATACTTTATCTCTCTCCTCCTGTTTCCATGACCACATACGGTATTTGTATCTTTCGATAGAACGTTTCCTCTCACATCATTCTTCTGTCATTGGCGGGGGTCTTACTGATCAACGTGGGTTCCGAATTATTTCTGAAAAAATAGGTTGTAATAATGTTATGTTAAAGGTTTTCAGTGTTTGGTCAGTGATTACTCATGTCTGAAATGTTTTCTCTCTCTCTCTCTCTCTCTCTCTCTCTCTCTCTCTCTATATATATATATATATATATATATATATATATATATATATATATATATATATATATATATATATATATATATGTGTGTGTGTGTGTGTGTGTGTGTGTGTGTGTGTGTGTGTGTGTATAGAGAGAGAGAGAGGAAAAAATGAAATCCTCCCCCACCCATCACCCCCGCACCTTTCTTTGCTCCTGTGGTCTGTCAATTAAAAAAGATTACTCCAAAGCTAGAGGTAATTATCCTGAGTCTTGAAGTCTGCCCTTTACTACAGTCTCTGTGAATGTAGACTTGAGTGTTGATTCTTACAATGCTCGTTGGAAAGATATTGTGCCCAAGTAAACTATTGAATTAGTTTTAGAATGGAGGCAGCGAAGGGGAAAATCGTGTTGAATACGGATACTGAGCAAAAAATTGATCCCTCTTTTTCATTGTTGCTTTTTTATATTAGATTTATTTTGGTTGTCTTCTTTTGTGACAGCCTTTTTTGCAACTTCCCACTACCGTAACCTGCCATTAACTAGCCTAATGAGCTCTTCTATTATGTCTTATCAGATATTCCCTGACCCTCCGAGAACTCTGAATGAAAAAGGAATGTTTGTCTGTGGAATCGTTCTTTTTATATGTTCTTGTGACATTGATTTTGATGTGTTTTGATATTATTGGGTAATTTGAGTAGCTAGTAATTAAAAAAAAGTAAACCATTATTGTTATTGTGCAGAACTTTCCGCCTTTGTTCCGTGTATCATATAGTAAGGTCTCTGTCGTTAGGGGTATGTCTGTAATTTCCGATATTAGAATTAGCTATGATCAGCAGACCTCGATCATGTGCTGACATAAGGACACATGTATCTATAAAAAAGAAAGCAACAAAAGAAGATAAGAGGCAACAACTAGACGTCTTGAATAAGAACGATCCGTCAGAAGAGGGGCTGGCAGAGAGAGAGAGAGAGAGAGTGAGTGCGTGATGTCGCCACATAAGCCGACCTTGGCTTGGCTGTCCTCCGAAAGCAGCCCTCACGAGCTGGGTGTTATCTGAAGTCTTGTCTGTGCTTCTTTTTCCCTCGCCCTGAACGTAAATGCTGTTAATTAAAGGCTTTTACACTTACCTTTGCGTCCTCCATGTCGATATTGGTGCCTCCCATAACGGCATTGGTCCGAGGACATTTTGATTACGGATTTATTGAGGGTATGAAGCTAGTTCTTATTTTGAAATGTGTCTCTCCCGTGAAATTTTCATTTGGTTACTAAATTCTTGTTTGGATATACGCCGTATTTTCGCGGCAGTGTCTGTGTACCTTCAACAGTGTACGGGCATTTTTACCAACTAACATGTTGTATGGAACTATGAAATAAAGTTTAATCTAATGTCATTTTTTTTCCACTCATGACCATATATTTGTAAGATGTGGCTCTCTCTCTCTCTCTCTCTCTCTCTCTCTCTCTCTCTCTCTCTCTCTCTCTCTCTCTCTCTCTATATATATATATATATATATATATATATATATATATATATATATATATATATATATATATATATATATATATATATATATACATATATATACAAATCAGTATTGATAATTGATTGCCAGTTAATGAGTTTTCATACAATGTGTAAAAGTGAGATCTAATATTTTTCTCCGTTCTCTTTCAGGTAACATTGGAGAAGCTGTTAGTTTCCCAGAAGGATTGTGAGTGCTTTTTGGCATGGGTCTTTTAACACGTCTTAAAGTTCAAGGAACGAAACACTTTACTTGAGCCTTTTCAGTTTTGACTTATTTGGAATTCTGCCGTTGCGGAGTTGTACAGTATACACGCACATACACATACACTGATAAGTTCTTTTTAAAAATTCGTTATGCGGGTATAGTTACTTAGTGTATTCAACACTTACACGCACACTCATAATTACACGTAAACTCATAAACATACATACATGCATACACACACACGTATATTATATATGTGTATGTATGTATATATGTATGCATATATACAGAGACACAATCACGATGACACATGCTTTATAGGGCACGCTTAACCACGAAGTAATGTTTGGGGGAAAATCCTCACCAGTTTCGACTTGATTTTGAGCGGTAATTCATTACTCATTTTTCACTTATGTCTGCCGGATTACTTTTCTTATTTAATGGATTTCGACTAGAAATCGTACACCGCAGCAATTCAGGTTAATTCATTTCATAGTTGAATCCTCAGACATGTATCTTTTGACGAAACTGGCATCTTCGTCTGTGAATAGTGTGATTACACGCTTAAAACGGGACTAGTTTTTATTACGCTTCACTGACGAAAACGTGGTTGATCCAAAACTTGTTCTTTGATTAGTGACTGGTCAAGGTAGATGATCTAGAATTTTCTAGACAGTCTCTCTCTCTCTCTCTCTCTCTCTCTCTCTCTCTCTCTCTCTCTCTCTCTCTCTCTCTCTCTCTCTCATTATTATTATTATTATTATGGTTATTATTATTATTTTTATTATTAGTGCTCACATTTTCTTATTCAATAAATCTTCCGTGGCCTCTCTCTCTCTCTCTCTCTCTCTCTCTCTCTCTCTCTCTCTCTCTCTCTCTCTCTCTCTCTCTCTCTCTCTCTCTCTCTCTCTCATTAATATTATTATGATTAGTACTCACGTTTTCTTATTTAATAATTCCTTTTCCGTGGCTGCTCTCTCTCTCTCTCTCTCTCTCTCTCTCTCTCTCTCTCTCTCTCTCTCTCTCTCTCTCTCTGTTTGTAAAGTTTAGATATCTTTTTGTCCGAGGTAAAATGTAATCAACCGAACTCAGACTAGCCAGTTTAATTTCATCTCGGCCGTTGAATCCTCACCACTCATAATGAAATAGGCATACTGCCAAATGGTAAAATTCGCTTAGCATGCATGAAATCGGAGTCCACGGAAAGCAGGAGGTCGTTGTTTAAGTCCTTGAGTTGCGTCAGCTGCTACAGAATCCTCCTCCATACCGGCGTCACCCAGCAGATTCAAATCTCACAACCTAATTGATATTTTTTTTATTCATGTTGTCAGTGTTTGCGTTATCATGAACTGATGGAGAACTGTCAGGAAGGAAATAGACCGTCGTTACAAGGCTGATATTTTGACATTTGCTTGCTGTGCAAATTGCCCATGAAAAAATTCTCTCTCTCTCTCTCTCTCTCTCTCTCTCTCTCTCTCTCAAGAACGAAAGTGCTAGGTGTTCAGTGGTGTATGAGGAAAAGGAAATTTAGGTAATGAAGAAGAGCTTCAAAACATTAACATAAAGAGAGTTTGTTGAGACTGATATTTGAGAGATAAAAAAAATTGGTAGAAGACGGGTTTCGTGCGAATCGCTAGGGCTGGGTAGAAGCAAAAAAAAAAAATAATAATAATAATAATAAAATTTTAGTATGTTTAGATGTAAGTCAGCTGTAGTGGAAATCAGTAACCAAACCTTTCAGTATGTAATCAACAAATCTTGAAAAGTATGTTGGCTAGTATCATGGAAATAATTGTAAAAGAATAAGGGAAAATATTAAACATTATGAGAAAACGGCCCAGATGACATTGAATGCTCCTTTGTTAACAATATTATCATGCGTAAGTTACGTAACGATGGCATTGCTATACAAGTGTGGGAAGCTTTGAATAGATTAAAGGTGGATGAAGTTCACAGGACTTACAGTATTAAGGAATACAAAAAAATTGCGAAAGTACAGCGTTTCAAATAGCATTAATGCTGTATCTTTCAAGAACTAGTCCTTCAACATATTAAGCAATCATATAATGTAGCACAGTCATCGTGAGTGACTTGTTTCCAAGAAGGTAGAGTTAGTACTGATTAAGATTCAGTGATGCCAGAGCTACAGCAAGGAATTAATTATGTCTTGCAGTTTTGCTTTTGCCCAAGGAATTAGCTCTCGTATGCCCTAGGGATGAAGAGAATTATCTCTGAACGCAAATGAATCCATAGAGCTGTTGACTCTTATGAATTTGTCATGCTGAAGCTTCGAAGTTAATTTCATCATTGATGATGAAAAGAGGCGTTTTAGGAATTAGAATTTAATTGTTTTCTGATTTATTCTTGGTGTAACCAGCAGCGTTGTTTTACTGAATAACAGTAATGTTATGTAATTATGCGGGATGTTCTTTCGAATGACTGAAAAATCTTTACTGTACATTGATTGGTATTTCTTAGTTATTTATGTTGCTACGTTGTTGTAAGCCTGGTTACAGCGCCAATGTTTATTTGTCATATAATTTTATGTATTTGTGGCCTATTAGAGTTATTTGTGTTATGTTAGTGCTGTATATTATGGTGAATAGAGTTGTTGTCTTGGATTTGTCAAAGTTGATTGCGTTATAGCCTTCGTATATTTTAAACATTTGTGCTATTTTCATGTTAAACTGCTACCACTAAGGCATAAGTATTTACGCTTAGGAAGAAGTGTTTTAGTTTGTGTATATAAAGTTAAAAGGTCGATGTGCGCAGGGAGGCAGAAGACTCTTCAGTCACAGAAGTTGCTGTACTTAAATTTTAAAGTCAAGTTACTGCGAAAGGTAACATCTGTATAATGTCGACACCGTAACATTTCGGCATTTCAAAATATCGTCTGGCTGACAACATCGATTTGCTCTGTCATCTTGTGACATACACTCGAAGGTTGATGAGGAGGGAGAGAGAGAGAGAGAGAGGCGTGAGATGTCATTTACAAATATGTTATGTAAAATATTTCACGAAATTATGTAAGATTGAATACATCGTTCAGTGTATAATATAACGGCTAAATATATACACATGCATGCATACGGATGCATTTGGTCATCTCAAAAACATTGTTATTTATTTAGTGGATGCTGCAGTTTCGTAGACTTTCCTTCAGCAGGGGTCTTGGGTGAGGGGGAACTCGAGAGGATACTGTAACGCGACCTCCTCGTACCAGGGAAGAACAGAACTTAGCTCGAGTTAATGCCTGGGAAGTCTCTCTCCGACTTGCAGTGTTTACTTAAGTCTTCCTAACTTGGGGAATTATGGACGGAATAGGGCTTTGGAAAAACTGGGACCCCACTCGGAAGAACTTGAAGTGTGGCTAGGAAGGTGTAGGAAGACCAATGACCACCATTCAAAGGTATTACTGTGGGGGAGCGCCGGGATAGAGTTCCTTCCTGAGGAAAAAATTTGCATTAGTGTAGACGAAGGGCTTCTTGATCCTTATCTGATGGGGGCGTTATCGATTCAGTCATTCTCTTCAGGAGGCCTTAGTGGTTAACGTTCATGCCTCCCTTTGCGTGACGGGCTTGGCGGATTATTTCGTGTAGTCTACCTTTGGAGGGCTTGGGCTCGCATCACGCACCAATCAGTAGGACCCGTGGCCATGCCCATGGCTGAATGGTCCGCACAGTGCCGGGGTCTGAAAATTTTGTAGAGGAAGAGAGTGGCGATGGTTTCCTTCTGTTGCCTTTTCCGTATCTGGCAAAAGCTTCTTGTGATTCTTGCGTAAGTGAGAGAAAGAGAGAATAAAATGAATGAATTTTGATATGGTAATGTTCGAAAGGGTTGCTTTGAGCGTGGTAATTAGGGTAATTATAGGCATCGCCAAATAACCCTCTTTTGGCTTTTTAACCTTTGACCTCCTGACCCCATTTATACCAAGGAAATTACCTTATTGCTCTGTCGACCCTGAAACAAGAGCTGAGAAGTTCCTCATTCCTTGGGGTTCTCCCACTGAAGGTCGGTGCCAGTGGTTGTCGCGAATAGTTTGGATGTCATGCCAAAACGAATGTCAAGAATTGACGAGGTTTTGCATACGGCTTCCGAGGGCTTTCAAAGAAGTCAGATGGTCTTTGTAGTAGTATTATTTAATGCTTATTCAGGATGGACGCGCATTCCGGTGGAACCAGCCCAAAAACGCATAAAATTATCATCAAGCTTCCTCAAAATAGAAGATAGAAGTTTGGTAAAATATGGACTAATGAAAAAAAATTAACTATACAGTCAAGAAAAATAGCTCTTCAAAGTAGCTTTGCATTGCCCTGGCGATAATGCATTCTTGTACATCGAGGGGTGATCAGGTTCTTAAACCTGCTCTCTCTCTCTCTCTCTCTCTCTCTCTCTCTCTCTCTCTCTCTCTCTCTCTCTCTCTCTCTCTCTCTCATACGGACGAATGTATGCATGTAAAAAAAAATGAGTCTGGACAACAGCAATCACTAAGTTTTCATTTGGAAATTTAACCACGATGCGTAGTGAAACAGCTGGAGTTCTTACGCGTCGGCTCATGACAACATTTGCCGTTTCGCGTTACTTACTCTACCTGATCTTTAATTCTGACCCCGTGACCTTTTCCGCGATTACTGCGTACAGCGTTACCATTGTCACGAAGCCGAGTCGTCCTCATAGTTGCTCTCTTTGTCAGAAACCCCCACCCTTCCCCCGAATAGTTTTTGGAAGTCCTTTGTGCTCCTCTGTGGTGGGAGGCGGGTGGTTGAGGTCCTGCTTGTCTTGGATGGTTTGGGAAGGCACACCGCCGTCGGTATTGAGACGAATTCTGCACTAATTACGATCATTTTTCTCTGTTTTTGTGAGGCTCATGTTCCTAGAATGTTGCAAACCGGGAGGTGCCTGCTGTGTCCCCAAGAATCCGCCTAGAACTGAAGGGTGAGTTGCGGTTGAGAGAGAGAGAGAGAGAGAGAGAGAGAAATTGCCATTACCTTGTTGCTTGTAGCTCGTGAGCTCTGCGTCATCTTCCATTGTTAGTGCGGATTGTGCTTTCAGCAGATCAAAAGGCTCATAGCTGGTTTCGTCATCTCCCTACACCATCACCACAAGGGGTCTGCGATAACATCAGTGCTATTTCCTTTAATGTAATCGTTATAGGAGTCCAGTGTAACCTTTTGACCTTCTATGACCCAGTTTTCTTTTGACCTCTTGACCTTAAAGAATTTATCGCTCATCTTGTGTTGATGATTCCATATTCAATTTATTTAACGCGGCTTACCCGCGTTGACTTTTTCTTCGGCTTGCCTGCTGCTGGCTGGTGTGCCGTCGGCTGGCCTTTCCATTAGGGATGGATATGCTTATGCAAGCCCCTTGGTCTTATTCTTTTACCCCCCCCTTTTTTTTTAGGATTTTTTGTGTTTTAGAGCGAGTGATGCTTTTGCTCGAAAAGCATCAGGTAAATACTGGAAAAGTCTCAGGGATTGATTTGTGCGTGTGAATGGTTTTTGTTTGATGATTTGTTTTTATTTTATTTTTTTTTTAACTGGGGAGAATTCGGAGTGAATAGGACTTATTTGCTTGTAATGTGTTATCACGCAGTCATGTGACGTTGTTCATCCCCTAAACTGATTGACTGAAGAATTCAGAATCGAATCTTATCGAGATGTAGGTTAACCCCCCCCCTCGCTTTTCGTTAAAATACCAAAGTGCTGATGTTGCAAGGGCAGCTGGACTAATATTCTATTCGATACTTTTCCTTGTCTCTTGTGTGTGGGTGTGTGTGATTCTCATTTTTAATCTTTACAGTGTTGTAATTTCACCTGCACTAGAATTTCTGTTATTAATTCTCACCGCCATAAAGGGATCAGTGATGAATTAAAGGAAAATCTGCCTTAAGTTCTGTTTAATAGAACTAAAATGATATGATTCGAAATTTTATTGAGGAAAATGGGTATCTCATTTGCAAACTCAAGAGTCAACCATTTTGACCAATTAGCCATAGTCGGTGATTACGACAAAGCGAAACTCTCCCCTTTTCTGTGTGCCTTGAATCTTGTAACCTACAAAAGACTTCTTGCTGTGAGCGAAAGTAAAAAAAAAAGTTGACAAGTATTTTAAGACATGCGAACCTTAGATTTTGAGTGTTTGCAGTATTTATTTTACACTGACAGAAAATTCAGCCTCGGGATGATCCTTTTCCAACCATGAAAAGAGAGGACAAAATAAAGAAGAAAACGATAATAAATGAAGTCTTGATCGAGGGAAACCAAATCAGTCTTGATTTCTTTTCCACTAATATGATGATTAATTCTTCCAGTACCTTGTACCTCTGACCCTTGATCTGAGGGCGTATAATCTATGTCAAGAAGTAAACCCATTGAACTCCTAGGCACATTTTTAGTATGGAAAGTCCTTTACTCCATGCATCAATCTTTATATATATATATAGGTCTTTATATATATATATATATATATATATATATATATATATATATATATATATATATATATATATATATATATATCGTTTTTCTTAATTTTGATGGTCCTCCTGGTCCCTTCTATGCTAAAGGAATTTTCAAAGACTCGCTATTCCACAGCTCTTCGTCTTTTAGAGTTACTGAAGCTTGTTAGGATGTGTAAATAAAAAAAAAAAACAAGTAAACAATGCACCGAAGTTTCTTCGGCGCAATCGAGTTTTCTGTACAGCGTATAATGCTGTATGAGTCGCGGCCCATGAAACTTCCAGCCACGGCCCAATGGTGGCCTGGCCTGTCTTATAGCGTTGCCAGATGGACGATCATGGGTAACTTTAACCTTAAATAAAATCAAAACTACTGAGGCTAGAGGGCTGCAATTTGGTATGCTTGATGGATTGGAGGGCGATTGATTAACATACCAATTTGCAGCCCTTTAGCCTCAGTAGTTTTTAAGGTCTGAGGAGGGACAGAAAAAGTGCGGACAGACAGACAAATAGCCGTCTCAATAGTTTTCTTTTACAGAAAACTAAAACTGCATATTGACCGTATTCTAGATGAATCAGCAGTTGAACAGCAAGATAGGATCTTATGATTTACTTGAATAAATCATAATCTTGAAATTCGGTTTCCTAACTTCTTACCTGTAAAAGATAAACACCTCGATTTAACTTGAGAAAGCTGACATTTGAAACTACTTTATTTATATACATTCGACCTCGTGACCTACTTCCTCAGGGTTAACACTTCAGCATACCTAGACAATAAAAGGATCTTGAAGAAAATAGATATCACGCTATTTAAAAATAAAAAAAATCTTACCGAGTACATGGAAAATTTGAATTTTTGAGTAATGAGAGAACAGATTTTCCCGATCCGTAAAAAATGCTTTTGCATTTTGATGCTTATTGGATGGAAAACTTTGCAGTTTTGTTCGTTGATTAACAGATGGCATTATCATTTTAAATTATCAATTTTAATTTTGTTGGTATACTGGAATATATACTGTAGTACGTCAGGGAAACATTTATGGGAGTTGCATTTATGCTCTCTCTCTCTCTCTCTCTCTCTCTCTCTCTCTCTCTCTCTCTCTCTCTCTCTCTCAGATGAATAGACGCATACTCAAGAGGCTTCTCGTGTTTCACTGGCATTAGTTTCATTGTAATGGCATTAGCCCCAAAGATTATCATGTCATATAATGACATCATGGTATCATTAATCACACGGTATGTTCTGTCGTTGCTAACGGTAACTTGGTATGGGATTACGGCTGACGAGGACTCTCTTATACTTGTCATTTACCGTATCTGATCGGGTTGACAGGAACTTGAGATGCACATGGCTGCAGACAGACTGGAAGTTTTGTTTTTTCTTTTGAATTTTGTCTGTCAAGTCATGCAACAGTTGGAATCAAGTGGGCAAGAGTATGAGTTGTCCTTATTATTAAGTGTTAGGCTAGAAATTTTGTCACTGCTGTATCGAGTTTCATTTTTCTGAACTCCAGAGAAGTTTGAGGACATAGGATGATATAAAAAGTTCTTTTAGGGTTAATAGTTTTGCACTGAAATGGAAGATTTTCATTGAATGTATGTTGCCCCGAACTGAAAGTTTACTTGTAGAGTTAGAAATATACTTGTTTTGTGGTTGTTTGTTACAAATCGTGATAGAAATGTCAGGTGAACAAATTATAGCTGTCGCTGTTTACAAACCACTCCCCGTTCGTCCCAGTTCAAGTTGTATCCATCATACCGTTCATGAAGGGTTCCTTATGTGGATTTGTAGTTTCCTGTTTTGGCAGGAAATTTAGTTATTTAAACATTATTTGGCCCACCGATTTTTCTTGCTTAATTTATGACATGTCGATGTCCTATTTCTACTAATAACTGACAAACTTCACCGAGATATAAATCGAAGACTATATCTATTAAAAAATCTCCAGTCACGTCATTTACTTTTCATACGATTAGTAGGAGAGAGAGAGAGAGAGAGAGAGAGAGAGAGAGAGAGAGAGAGAGAGAGAGAGAGATGCTTTTATTATCTACAGTAATGTGAGAGAGAAATTGTGAATGAACATGACAGCATCCCTTGAGAGCTATTAGAGAAGTCAAGTGTGAGGATAATGTCAGGAATAATTGGGATGATAATGATAGCCTCGCTTGTTACTTTAGAGATAAGCCACATCATGTAATTGCGAAGGAAGTGTTAGAAGTTGTAACCACTAGCACGCTAATACCACCACTTAGCCATGATCTTACTACTGGCGTTCTTTTACTGAATGCAACTCTCTCTCTCTCTCTCTCTCTCTCTCTCTCTCTCTCTCTCTCTCTCTAAAACTCACACCCCCTTTAAGATTATTGCGACTCTTGTTACACTAAATAAACTATTTTTTTTTTTTTTTGCCAGTCAGACACGTTTAACGAAAAGGTACCCAATTTTGTTAGCGATCAATTAACTGAAGGTGTTGCGTTTTTTTGTTTTTCTCTCTTCTCTCTCTCTCTCTCTCTCTCTCTCTCTCTCTCTCTCTCTCTCTCTCTCTGTGTGTGTGTGTGTGTGTGTGTGTGTCAGTTAGCCAGGTATTCCTACTCGAACGCAGCAGTCAAGATAAGTAGACCAACCAAAAGAGGAGTTTTCCACTCACGGCGCAACCCCGTGTGAACCGATTACGAAACTTGTTTCGAAGTGCCTTAATGGAGTGTGGTGGTATAGGGCAGTCTTACCTGATCTTCTCCTGGTTATTAACAGAACATAACTGTAATTTCCGTCTTAGGGATGATTAAAGTGACGTTATAGTGTTTTGGAATGTTTTAATTTTTTCTATTAAGGGTTGTAAACTATTATTGTTCATCTATAACACAGAATCATGTCTGCTTTCGGAGACGATTTTTAATGTTAGCTTATACTGTCTTTACCAGCTCTTATAAGCTTTTTAATAAATATGAGACGTTTTTAATCCATTGGCAGTGAAAACTGGCGAACTGTTACTAATCTATCATTGGGCCAATTATGTTGCTTTATTGATAATCTACTTTGAATTCAAATATGGACATAATTGTGAAAATACGGAAGTCGTTGGTTGACAGGAATTAAGCTACATATTTCGCTAAATGACTCTCTCTCTCTCTCTCTCTCTCTCTCTCTCTCTCTCTCTCTCAAATATTGTGTGATTGTCAGAATTAGTGACGATGACAAAGCAAAACTTCAATTTTGAGCCAAATGCATGTTAATACTTTGCTTTGAGAGAGAGAGAAAGAGAGAGAGAGAGAGAGAACGAATTTGCATTACATTCTATTAAAATGTATTGAAATACCGATTGGTATTTAATCCACTAACTGCCATGACACAGTAAGCTTTTGAACTGTGTGAGGTCTTGTAAGTGACCCGTTTAAACGTCGATCCTCACGGGTAATGAAAGAGTGCCTATTCTCATTGTTGTTGTTGGTGTGACCAGGTCCCAGTGAATGGATGAACCTAGATGAACCACACCACTCTTTCCTATTTCTCTCGCATAAGAAGAGAGAACGATTATCCGCAAATCCTAAGGAGGGGTGGGGGAAGAGAAGGAAGGAGGACGGGAAAGTATTGATAGTTTTTGAAGTGGTTACAGACGTTTCTATGAAAGCTCATTTATGGCGAGTGGATGGGGCTCTGCAGTACGGGTACTCTTCAAGGGGTATGGCGCCCGAGCGTCAAGCGGTACTCTATTAGCTCTCAAGTACTTTTATATTTTAAGTTCGCAGACGCGCGTGTTGAACTTCAGTGGGACTCTGTGTCAATGGTGGCCTGAAATGAAAACTGTCATTTTCTTGCACCGGGCTGTCTTGAAGTCTCTGCTTGACCGAAGATCTGGATGTTTGCCTTGGTGTATAAAAGCACTTTGGTAAATAGGTTAGTGAGTTGCTAGGAGTTACCCCCGCTGAATTTACTCAGCTCCTCATTTGTGTGTATATATGTATGTATGTATGTATATATATGTGTGTATATATACACGTACATATATATATATATATATACAGTATATGTATACACACGTGTGTGTATTTACGCTTGTGTTTGTAATATCTTTGCATATTCTTAAATGAATATGTTTTGTCGTCACGTAGACCAAGTGTGGGCTTCCCTGTATTAAGTATTCTGACAGAGTTCAAAGACCTCTCATTTTAAGGTGCCTTTTGTGTAGGAGCAATTTTGAGTTACTTTGTGTTTTATAGTTTTGATGTGTCTTATATGCGTATTTTTATGAGACTGCATACTGTATATTTACATACGAATATTTAAAATTCTCTGTCTATACAAAGTAACGAATAGAGCTGCCTTTCAAGTTCACAGAAGTAAATGACGCAAGAAACGTTCGCCTATAAACAACGATTCTCTCTCTCTCTCATTTTGAACTTGACAACAGTACTATGTTCAATAGTGACCCCGTACGTCAGTGTTTTAGGTGTGACCCAGTATTCGTAAAAGCACCCACTTATTTTAACAGCACATTTTCGTAGTTTTGGTGAAGCCTTGCCGCTTGGAAACATGTCGAGTGTGTCAAGATTTATCCATCTTATTTCTCGTACACTGAAAAGCTAGTGTGGAATGAAGTATAATAGTAATGATTAAATCCTTATCTCAAACGGACGTTGTTCATGTCACCCACAAACAAACAGTTGTCAAAACAAACCTACGAATTTTCCACTTGTGAACAGTTTGGAACGTTTCTGAAAATACTTGTATAAAAACATTTTTGGTCGGGGGGAGGACATTGCCGTTGTTTGGCATAATTGGAATCATTTTTCAGTAATTTTTTTTTATATATTTCTTCCCGGGAAAAAAAAGAGGATAAAACTGAATCACACAAAGATCAGTCCATGGCTTTATGAAAAGTTATTTTGTACGAATACAGCAAAAGTGTCTAAACTTTCAGTTTATCTCTTATATTGATACTCGAATTTAATAATCGCTTTGTCACGTTCTTAAGTTTTAAAAGAATCCACTCCAACATGATTAATTATCCAGACATGAGGCTTCGGTGATCACACTACACATTGTAACCAAGTCACGTTGTTGTTTCTCTCTCAGGATTATCGTTGAAGTGCGCAGCAGCCGCACACGAATTGTCATTTGGTATTGTAAAGACGCCATGTGTTAGTGAGCTATGGTAAACAGTATTTTATTTGCCGGTAGGCTTAGCATTCAGCTTTGGAGATGTGTCCTTTTCGTTTTGTGTGGATTGATTTACAGGGAAGTTTTTCATTTCCTTTATCGAAATTGTATTTCCATCATCACAACTTCAGACTGTGTTTTTCATATATTTCATCCAGACGAGGGTGGAACCCTACTAAAGTCTTAGGTCGGCCGGACAGTGGCGTCACACCGGCTCGTCGCAGGCAGAACCCCATGCTGGCTTCTCTGTACAACTGAATATTTGCCCGTCCTTCGTCTTTGCATTATTGTTTCAGTTTTGTATTAATTTTCCTTCAGTGGTAGTCTGCCAGTAACCTAATTATTCACCAGTGTCAGTTATTTTGTTCAAAAATACATCCATATATGTCATAACTGTAAGTTAATTTTTCTATTGACAGCGAGGATAAGAACTCATATGTCTATTGTTTTAAAACAATATCTTGGAGTAAACTGTAATGGAGATTACTAAGAATACCTCAGGCATTCAGCAAATGAAAATGAATTTGTCTTCAATTAACCTATATATATTTATAATAGTACTAAACACTTAACTGGCCTTGGTTTACAGTGAAGTGGGCCATGGCTCACTTCACGCAGTCGACTCGCGTGATTCGTCATTAACCCCTTGTCTGACCGATCTGTCCTGGATGAAACCCACAAAACCTAAGGAATTTAGCGTGACCACTTAAGGGTGAGAAAGATAGAGAATTATGAAAGAATTGATTGAACTGTATCCTTCCGAATTGACATTCATGGCTAGAAAGCACAGATTGTTCCACATTCATTCATAAGGTGTTCAGTAACTGATCGCATTGGTTTTCCCTCGAGGTCTGTCGTCACGTGGCTAACCAAGTAATATTTGCATATCAAGTAGTTGTTACGAACAGTAGCCAAAGCAGTATCAGGTTAACAGATTCGTTGTCCTTTGGCAGAGGAAAGTTAATCTAGGACTCCAATTCCGACCGTATAGTAGATTATTGATGAAATGGAAAGCCACTGATTCAACGCTGCCGAGAAGGGGAATGAAAGGAAATCCTTCCCAGGCACGTGAGAAATGTATCGTGTAAGCACCAAGAAGTCGCACGTAGATCCGAAACAAGTTTGTAGGGAATTCCCTGTAACGATCTTAGATGTGAAACGTGGTCCTTCCGAGCCATTTCACTGGTCAGGACGAAGTCAGTAGTAAACTGATGAGAAAGACTGGAATTTTTATCGTAGCCGGTGGTTTCTCGGCATAGGGTTATGTAAAAAGATAAGTATACCTTAGTTTAACCAGACCACTGAGCTGATTAACAGCTCTCCTAGTGCTGGCCCGAAGGATTAGATTTATTTTACGTGGCTAAGAACCAACTGGTTACCGAGCAACGGGACCTACAGCTTATTGTGGAATCCAAACCACATTACAGCGAGAAACGAATTTATTTAACAAGAAATAAATTCCTCTAATTCTTCATTGGCCGGTGGGAGAATCGAACGCGGGGCCAGCAGAGTGCTAGCTAAGAACGATACCCACCCGTCCAGTGAGGAACTATAGGGCTATGTGGTTTTTACACATTTCTTCTTACGAATTTATTTTGGAAGACCTCCTGTCTGTTCTTATGCGAGAGAGGACTGTTTTGAGGCTTACAGACGCCCCCCCCCACCTTGAATATGTGTATTATAATTCCTAATCATCTCTAAGATAGTAACAAAATAAATTTTAATGAATTAGGTAGTAACCAATATTTTCTGTTCTCTCTCCAGTTTGGGAAAATTGTTTGTTGATATGCTACCTATTGACTGATTATGAAAATGGTGCACAGTCATGACTCCTTGATTGTTTTCCCTTCAGTAGTTTATTTACACGGGCGCTGATTCGAATCCTGCAGCGGGCGTCGAGGTTTCTTCATGTGAATCCAAGATTTTGTAGTGACAAAGCGTATTCATAAAGTGTGAAGAAAGCGAGAGAGATATATATATATATATATATATATATATATATATATATATATATATATATATATATATATATATATATATATATATATATATATATATGAATATAAGAAAGGCCCATAAAACACTATTTAAACAGTTGAAACCATATATTTCAGGCACTTGTTTCTGTGCCCTGTTCACTGGTAGAACAGGGGCACAGAAGCAAGTGCCCGAAATATATGGTTTCAATGTTTAAATAGTGTTTTATGGGCCTTCTTATATTCATATTACACTGGTATTACAGGAAAAGACATTCATATATATATATATATATATATATATATATATATATATATATATATATATATATATATATATATATATAGATATTATATATATATATATATATATATATATATATATATATATATATATAAACATACATATATATAGTTATTGGTGCAAAGTTGTGGCAAACACGTCGCCCATCTTATACAAAGTACGATCAGTCAAAGTGAGCGCTTTGGCCAGGTGGTTCAGGTCAAGTAATTTGGGAGAAATTGCCTTTGCATCGGCACTATAACTGTTTCCCTTTTGGAGGAAAGATCCATTCAATTCCTCAAGTCTTTAGGGGTGAAGCTGATAGAACCAAGTATTTTTTTTTCTACCATACGCAAGCAGTTTACAACTACGTAGTCTAATAATCTAGTGGCTGGCACACTGGTAAGTACCCCAGCTTAGCAATCGTGAGCCAAGATTCAGTGCCGATGCAAAGGCAATTCCTCCCAAATTACCTGAGCTGAGCCACTTGGCCACAGCACTCACTTTGACTGATCGTACCTTACTTAAGATGGGCGACGTGTTTGCCACAACTTTGCACCAATGATGTAATATATTTATATACAGTATATATGTATGTATGTATATATATATATATATATATATATATATATATATATATATATATATATATATATATATATATATATATATATATATATATAATGTATATATAAACATATAAAATAAAACTTGTACATTCAATTACTTGCCCATGTATGTACTAACACTATGAATATTATTTACTTGAAAACGCACGAGAAGATAATTTAACTAAATTTTGAATGACAAGTAGTTTTGTAGTTAACCCCTGAATATAAATAACAGAGTGTAATTAGATAGTATATATAACAGAATAATCCCGACGTTTGTTTTGTGCCTTGAGTGTGATCTTTTGCGTTTGTTTTCCTTCCAAATGACAGATGTCAGCTGTGTCTGCCGTAGGGGGCGTGGCAGGAGATGAAGGGTGCGGTATCCCTTTCATTGACGACAGCGGCTCTTCCTGCGCATCTTCCATGATGGGCGAAGGAGATGACACGGACACTGCTTCCCTCAGCAGGCTCTTAGATGACGCCGCCTCCAGGGAGTTCAGCATCAACGGCCTCCATGACGACCTGGCCTCCCTCTCCTGTGGCTACGTCTCCCTCGATGTCCACGGCGGCAATCAGAGCGACGGACAGAGCGACGCTCACAGCAGGAGTGACCTGGGAAGCAGTGCCGACTCACAGGAGAAGTCCCGGGCGGGCTCTGGCAGGTGGTCTTGGCAGCGATCGTCGCCGGGCTCGCGTCGGACCTCCAAGTCCAGCATAAAGTCATCGGATAACCTCGACGAGGAACAGACAGAGAATGACGACGAAGATCAGAAGCCTCCGCCGTCACTGCCTCCGTCGTTGCCTGTTTGCGACACTTGCGAGGATCGCTCGTCCACCTCCTCCTCCTGCTTCACGGGGACGTCCTCCTCGGTCCTGTCTTGCACCACCTGCGCTGCCGAGTCAGATGCAAGGCCTGAGTCTGATGCCCGAATACCCAGCCACCCACCGAATGACGAAGAGAATCCCACCGCTCCCTCGGAGAATGCCCAAGAGGCAGGGGACGCCGAGGAGGGAGACAAGGTCAACGTAGCAGAAGGGAAAGGTGTAGGAGGAGGTGGAGGAGGAGGAGGAGAGGGAGGAGGTGGTGAAACTGAAGGTGGAAAGGCTATGGAAGAAGAACATGAAAAGACAGACCTCTCCGGACTCACTGATCCTAATCTGGCTGTTATTCCCAATGGACAGACAACACCTCATCGCTTAAGCCTAACTAAGGTGTGTTTTCTTACAGAGTTTTTCCTGCATTTTTTCTCAACATTTAAGTAGTCTTAATCCTCTTTTTATAAATCCATTTAAAAGTGGAATTCTTCTTTAACCATATTTTCACAATAAATTTAAAACTTTTTCCCTCCTCTTTGAAAAAGTTGCATGCTGTCTGTTGTTAACTAACTTGAGATAATGCGCATAACATTGTATGAAGAAATCTTCACCTGCAAAGTGAATTCATCCATTGACGGCTTGGTGACTGACATTTATTTATGGGACAGGATGTATGGAGTCCCGGAAGTCAAGCTCCGGTGCCCCTTAGCGCCTCGACCCCTCAGCCCGGGAGCAGCAGCGGGGCGGGAGGACCCATGGAGCCGAAGTACGCTGCGCCCCACCACTATATTTCATCGCTGAGAGTGGCTTCCATGAGAGGGGCAGCTGACATGGGCGGCGCCCTCATCGCCCGCGTGGCCACCTTCCTCCGCACTCAGTACAAGAGTCTCGTCTCCTCTCCTCTTCAGCTTCCCTGGTGTCCCGGCTTTAAGTAAGAACACTCACTCTCTATTGTAGTCATGAATATCATTATCTTCATCATTCTTTTGACCTTACTGTCGAGACATGTAATATATTATTGAAACATCTGTTTCTGATATTTGTAATACAAGTGCTCTCTGTTTGAGTTACTGAAAGCAGGATGAGTAAAGCACAGATCTTTGTTGTAAAATATATTCCAATGCGTTTATTTTTTAAGAATTCAGATTTGTGTGCTAGTCTATGTATGAGAGAGAGAGAGAGAGAGAGAGAGAGAGAGAGAGAGAGAGAGAGAGAGAGAGAGAGATTGCATGATGTAGGAAATATAAACATTTCGTTAATGTAACGGCAAGGTAAAAAGTTCAGCTCTGTAAATTCCAGACTCTTGTGTTTGAGACCTTGGATGATGGAGCAAGATTTTTAACTTGTGTTTGTTTCTTTTCTCTGTTGTTTCTTCAGAATGGTAGTGAACGAGTTCGAAACTAGTCTTATTCAGGTGCCTTTAGCTCCTCATCTCAAAGTTCCTCCTGGATACATCACAGTGCCTCAGATTCTACAGTCTCATCAGGTTAGTTGATCATGAGCTACTCTTTCATGTTATGCATTTTCTTTTAAACTAAACTATTTTCTTTTGCTTAATGATTGCTGTGACCTATTTTCAGTCTTTAAAGCATCAAAAATATCTTTTGCTTAATTACTTAATAACTGCAGTGATTTATTTTATTCATTTACTTTAAATGTGATTATCCGAGTAAATTCATATTACGCTCTCACCATCTAATGAAGATGATGAATAAACTCTGTAAGGACGTAGGCGGGTCTTTTTTAAAATTCATCCAGATGTGTTTTCATGATAATTAGTTAATTGGTTGTCAAAGTTGTTGTCATAAATCTTCTGTAAATGTTAGTATAGGCACATAAAATGAGTTCATAGTTGACTACACTCTCAATTAATGCAAATCTATTCACCTGGTTTTCATATATTAAAATATTCATCTACCATCATCAGTATACAGTAGATATTCGACTAAGGGTTTTGGAGAGGCATGCTTCTTTATTTTTGATTTTTTCAAATATTAAGACACACTGACCGGAAAGCCCAGAGGCCTTTCGTCCAAGTCTCACGTGGATGTCACCAATAAGTGTTGTAATAATAGTAAAGTTTAACCAGACCACTGAGCCGATTAACAGCTCTCCTAGGGCTGGCCCAAAGGATTAGACTTACTTTACCTGGCTAAGAACCAATTGGTTACCTAGCAACGGGACCTACAGCTTATTGTGAAATCCAAACCACATTATACCGAGAAATGAATTTCTATCACCAGAAATAAATCCCTCTAAATCTTCATTGGCCGGCTGGAGACTCGAACTCGGGCCTAGCAGAGTGCTAGCTGAGAACTCTACCAACTCGTCCAACGAGGAACTTGTAATAATGGTAATAATAATAATAATAATAATAATAATAATAATAATTATTATTATTATTATTATTATTATTATTATTATTATTATTATTATTATTATTATTATTAGTAAACATTCATATAAAACAAATTTAGGAGACCATAAATTTTCCAAGCAAACTTCCATAGAATAAGATGCTCATGTGGCCATATAAAGTCCATGCTACTGTACAAGTCCTAAAAATGGGCCAGTGGTGCTTGGCGTTTGAAGAATGTATTAGAGCGTCTCTAAACACGACCAGGCAGGGAAGGGCTGCTAAGCAGCGTGACATAGTGGTACCTCAACAGAATGTGGATGTTGATGCTCCATTTGGCAGCTCAAAGCAGCCAGTAACGAACTTTCCGGGTTTTCAGGAAGAATCTCACAGGAATGTGAGGAAAGTGTGAGGAGTCTTATGGTGTCTTTCAAACTTGTTCAAAAACGTTGAATCGCTCTTGGACTTGACGCTGTCACTTTAAGTAAAGGCTAGCTCTTGTTTTCAGCACTGTGTTGCGAGCGCAACAGCTCTTTATTGACAGGTGCATTGGCATATCCCATAACGGATGTTAAGCCACAGATATACTGCAATTTTCTTACTCAGGCTCATTTTGATTTAATCTCTCTCTCTCTCTCTCTCTCTCTCTCTCTCTCTCTCTCTCTCTCTCTCTCTCTCTCTCTCTCTATATCTATATATATATATATATATATATATATATATATATATATATATATATATATATATATATATATATATATATATATACATACATACATACATACATACATGCATACATATACATACATACATACATACATACATACATACAGTATTAACAATGGTTCTCACTATTTCTTGCAGATTAAAATTTGTATATTTTTCAAAATATATGTATGTATTTTCTCATGGTATATATATATATATATATATATAGTATATATATATATATATATATATATATATATATATATATATATATATATATATATATTATATATATATATAAACCATGGGAAAATATACAAATTTTAAGAGGCAAGAAATAATGAGAACCATTGTTAATAATTAAGTCGCCATCATTTTTTTTGTGCTGAATTCCATTCGGAAGAAAAACGACCAAACAGTTCAAAATGACATTAAAATAGAAATCCAGTAACGACTTCCGGCGCTCCTCATGGAGGTACCAAAGCACTTCGTATAAACCAAGTTTACCGTTTGGAAGAAGCCGAAAGGCAGAAAAATTGAATGCTTATGTGAAGTAGATCAGCATAAAAAAAAAAAAAACAAGCAGAGAATACCAAATGAATTCGGTACAGATAAAATTACTCGCGATTTAGAAACTGAATGCTCTATATGGCAACTGGTAAATAAGCAGAAAGTAGAGAATCGACGCAGACGAATATGCGCATGAGGTATTCCGTAGCGGCCAAGACGAGTGTACGCATGAGGTATTCCCTAGGCAAAGGAACTCGAAATATAAATGTATAATCTTTGGATGATCCTGCCAAAGTATTTCCAAGGCACAGCCAAGCTTTGAAATCGTTGGTTGAGTGGTCACCTGATGTGACGCATCCGCCACAGATAGCGGTATATACAAGTATCTTTAATCAGGAGGAGGAGGCTGTTGAACCAAGGCTTTTTTTGGCGGCCTCAGCTAAAGGCTCCTAACTATCTGGAAAGCTAGGAAGGAAAGTAAAGTAAATTTTCAGACTGTTTTAAGCGCAATGAAAGATTTTACGCGAGTTAATGTTTAATGTGGCATATTTTGCCAGAAAAAAACTGCTAGGACCTTAATCAAATTAGCTGGTCAACCTAATTCACTCGTGGACTCCAAGTATCGGTCGGTTATTTGGCATTTATTCGGAGGAATTATTACAGAAATAGAAAATCTCTGTTGTTTTTAGTATCGTTATTAATGGGATTAAAATGAGATCCTTTTTGTGTGCTTAAGTCTTGGAGTACTTTAAAAAATGCGCTTAAAATCTTTAGCTTTACGGGGACTGCTGACCTAATCGTTATAAGGACTGAAACCAGCCTGTTGCATTCTCTCTGACGATGAGGACAGCAGTCCTCGTCAAGTTCAAGGATTTTAAGAGAATTTTTACCAAGATTCGCACACAAGTAAAGTGTCTTATTCTACCTTCATCTTTAAAGAACGTGATTGTCCGTCAGAGTCTGCATCTTTATTATTATTATTATAATGCCCCTCTTAGGGTTCGTCCTATATGGTCTTGAATGACAGGAGAAAATGGAGTCTGGTAAAGTTAAAGAAGTTACATGGCCAATCAACACTATGAGATATTGACAACTTTCTTCTATAGTCTGTACCTCCTCCCTTTCTCAGATTGGGGGAGGCGTTGATTCTAGTTCAGAGTTGCGACAGGCCTTCGAGTGATTAAAGGGATCATCTTATCAGGTATTAACATCCAGCTGAATTCTCCATCATACACAAATGCAAGATCTGACAAGG
The DNA here is from genome assembly GCF_040412425.1 of Macrobrachium rosenbergii. NCBI lineage: Eukaryota > Metazoa > Arthropoda > Malacostraca > Decapoda > Palaemonidae > Macrobrachium > Macrobrachium rosenbergii. Next base: position 21,184,820 of record NC_089769.1, on the reverse strand, counting down.
AAGTCATCCAGATCGGACTGGTCTTGGCAGCTTTATGGAAATTACAAGCTTCATACCACTCATGGCTATCATTATGAAAATGGAGGTCATCTTGAGTTTTAGATGACTTGTTTGCATTATGCAGATGGCAGTTCCAAAGAAATATGAAAGATGAATAAATATAACTATTTTCTTGGGGAATAATATATGTTAGTGTCAGCTGGGTTCTTGTGAGCTCCAGAAGAGTTGGAAGACCTGAACCCTCTTGGATGAGGACTATGAGATGTGAGGCTTGATGAATGGAGATTTGTGGAAGACAAAGCACAGAGTGGTAGAAGGCACATGGTGTCAGAGGCGATGGTGATGTCCTGAATATCATATGATATCCTTCGTGATATGAAAATTTGTTCGAAAACAGTTCTCACTGGTAATCGTTCCAGCTGACTGCAAAGGAAAACATTAAAACTTTATGATAGCTCCACATCCAGTCATTTTGCAGATGCCTTTGCTTAAAAGTCTGCCAGATTTTACCATGAAATTTACAGTTTTTTATCTAGTTGCTCTACTAAGTCAGAAGAGCATAAAGGGGATGGCTAAAAAATGGCAGACAGAGATCACCTTCAGTGTGCTACAAAGCACAATGTAAGTGGTACCATCTCTCGAAAGCAGAACTAGGAAGTCCAAACTTACTGTAGGCCTAGACAGACACTCTTAAACGACTATGTGAGAGAAAAAGACCAGACCAAGAGACTGCTAGCATGTAACAAACAATTATTCTATGCTTTTATCCTGTGCTGTCATCCGAGTAACAAGATTTTACACGAATACATTCCTAAACGTAAAGGGTATATAGAGTTTTTGAAGTTAAATTTTTAGAATGTTGTTGCCAAGTTCTCAAGTTCTGTATTATTTTCCAGCAGTTATACTTTTAGTTAAAACTTGACAGGCAAGTGTGTAGTATCAAATGTATTACACAAGGGATAAAAGAAAATTCTAGGACACCGAAGAATACTGTACAGCTATATTTTTTGTTTTTATTCACTTTACAGAATAAAAGATATTCATAGAATAATTTGAATGACGGTTATGAGGAAAGATGCCTTATTATTCATACTTTTAACGTCAGTATTTCAGAGGCTGTTTGTTACTGTGGAGTAGTCGACCCAACCTGTTTATTATTTATAAGAAATCTAGTGTATATTATATGCACTTGTTCATTTCTTTACTACTCCTAATTGTCTCATGAGTAATACAATGAAAAACTAGTGTGATGTCATACTTCAAAGTACACTTGCATTAGTCTGTTAACAGTGTGCTGTTTGATCAGTTATTACACTGGCTTTACAAACCTGACAAGAGATTTCCAAGTTGGAAAGCCTTGAGAAAACTTCTTTGAACTTGTAATTCTGGATCAGACTTAGAATACACTACTATCAGATTTAGAGATTTTTCTAGATTATTAAGTCAGCTTCCAACTAAATTGCAAAAAAAAAAAATCCTGAAGTGTCTACAGTTCTGCAGGAAAACAGATTTTTAATGATCCAGAAAATATTGGAGTGTTTTTTCCGTGTTACAGTACTCAGAAAATTTAATTTATTCTGTCATGTCAATTGATCCAGACATCTTTATGGTTATTCATTCAGTCGTTGGTTGGTATCATAGTCACAACTTGATAGCTCTGTATATCATTCCTTTGTTTGCTCAAATACAATTGCTCCTGGTAGCTCAGGGCCAAATTAATTTAATAACAACAACATAACATGCTTTGTCAGGCAGTTTGTGGGAAGCAGAACAAGTTGAATCTCACTTGGACTGTTTTAACTGCGATAGGTAATATTCTGCAGCATTTTAGCTAGTTAGCCTTGCAGCTGATAATTTACTGCCATAAATACAGTAATTAGAAAATAACAGACATGTGGAGGAGTGATTAATGAAAAGACAAATCACTTATCAGAAAGGTCACAAGTCAGTTGAATTATAATTACAAGTCAACTTCAGGAATGATTTCAGATTCATTAACAAGTATTTTCTTGGTTTTTCCCTGGCCAGTCAGTCTTTCCAGAAAATTTTGTGGAAACTTATAATAAAGTTTATGTGTACTCTGATAACTTTCAGACACTCAGATGGTATCTCAGACTTTTGTATTTATCATGAATAGCTTGTTTTATGACTGTTAACTATGAGTAAGATTACAGAGATATACTTTATTTCTAGCCATCCTTCAGCGAGTCTTCAGTTGATGATCGACCCAAGCGGGTTTTGGTGGAAGGTGACCCAGGATATGGGAAGTCGACTTTGGCTCTCAAGTTGGCTTATGACTGGGCAGCTGATCCTACTGGGTCTTATCTCTCGTCGTTTAGGTTGGTTTTCATTGTGCATTATTATTCTTTTCATTGTTTACTCAAGGTAAGTGTAAAATGTACTCAAGCCATGTGTGTCTCTACAGGTCAGAAAGGAAGAATGGAGAAGCAAATTTCGTTTGTTGCTACTTCCTCATGAATGATTTTACCTTTACAGACTGAGAGAAATTTAGTAGGACTGAGGGACATAATTGTCATTGATTACAAAGCATCTATTCAAGGCAAGTAGCAAAATTGAAAAGCACTGTTTTAGGTTGAGTGGATTTCACATTTTTTGGGAGCATAGTCTTACTTGGCAGTTCTTGTTGATTGGTAAGCAGGAAAAGGATAACCATCTGCTTTTCAGGCATATAATTTGAAGTTACTGTTTTGGTGAGATTTCTCACATACTGTATCTGTCTTTAGTTCTGTCCTTTCTTTCATTATTATAATGTTTCTTTAACAAGATAATTGCTTATGATTTTGGTTTTAAACCATTATTATCTAGGTTGCATTAGAAATGATTTATGGATTGATACCAAAATTTACCTGAATAACCTGTGGCTTACAATCGGCTTTTGAATATTTTATGTTTGCAGTACTAACAAAAATTGTGAATTGTAAATATATTACTTCTTTCCCCTTCCCATTAAAGCCTCAGTCCATCTCTTTTGTTGAGACCCCTTTGTATTTTTATCCTTTTGAACATGACATCGATCATCAATTTATTAATTTGTAAAATGATCTTTCCAACAAGTTCCAGCCATGAACCTGAGTACAATATTTTTTAGTCACACCTTTTCAAAATATCCTGTTTTCCAAGTAAATTCTCTTGTCTCAATTACTAGAAGAAATACTGGTTTTGTACGCATGTCTTAGCTTTCTGCTCTGTTTGATGATGGGAAGTTCTAATTTACCAGTAGTCTAGTAATCTCTCTTCAATCACAGGATTCAAAAGCTTGATTCGTTTTCGTGGAAACTGCAATGCAAAGCACAGTGAATGGCTTAATTCATGCTCCACAGATCAACATGTGCAGTGTGCTCATGAGTTTTGTGTATCCTCCAATTTGGCCCGGCTAATTGAGGAACCCACACATATTTCTGGTAATAGATTAGACCACATATTCACAGATGTTCCAGCTTTTGTCAAGTGCAAGGTCTGCGAGTATATAGGCACCTCCAACCACTGTGCCATTGAGATTGACATATCTGTCAGTCAGTATATTCCAAATGTCACCATTGGAAAATGGTCTGGCTGAAATCTAGAGCCAATTGGGATCACATTTATTGAAGACTGTCAGGCACTTAATATTTCAGATGCTGTATCAGATCCAGATCCCAAGAAGTTAAGTGAAAAACTGATGGCTATTTTAATAAGGTATGTCCCTAGAAGGTCATAAGATTCAAGGCAAATGACCAGCCATGACTAACAGACCAAATTCAGCACATGAGACAAAATTGTTCACATGAACATTACACCATTTTTGTCGAGTCTTGCCATGCAGCGAATAGAATTTACCATATAACTGAGAGAAATTACAATACCGTAATTCTTTAAAGAGGAAACTTGAAGGAATTACTCAGCCTCATCTGTGGTGGACCAAATTGGCATCATCTATCTTTGTGTCAGGCTCGTCTTCCATTCCACCACTATAACAGATGATGTAGATTGGTTACTGGCCCTAAGGAAAAGGCTGAGCTGCTTCATTGAGCTTCTGAAGCTAAGCAATCAGCTGAGGATGTCCCTCTCCCTGATACCTGTCATCCTGAACCTATTCTTGCAAAATTTGCATTTTGCTCTAGGGCTGATAAGAAAATTCTTGATAATTTTGATAGCTGGGGTGGAGAAGATCCTGATGGTTTCTTCCCTTTTTTTTTTTTAAAAAGGTTTCTAGTGTGTTTTCTCTCAAGATTAGTAGATTCTATAGATTTTTAGGTCGACGTAGTATCTGCAAATGAGCACAAGCTTAGTAATTCAGCGCCTGTTCCAAAGTGTGGCATCTTTGCAGACTGCAGTAACTACACGCCAATTTCTATTCTCCCTGTGCTCCAAAGTTACAGAAAAACTATTTTAAGCCACTGCATTAGCATGCGGAACCTAAAGAGCTGTTAGCTGATAGTCAGTATGCATATAGGAAGCAGTTAGATACTTGTAATGCTTTTTTGGATTTGATGTGCCATTTGCAAGAGAACGTTGATAGGGATTTTGAGTGCAGAGTAATTCAGGTGGATTTTAGTGCTGCTTTCTATTTAGTAAATCACAAGGCATTTATTTATAAACTTCAGAATCTTAGAGTGGGTGGATATGTTTTAGGTTTACTTCAAGATTTCCTTACAGGCAACCTGTTTTTAGATCATTTGTCCTTCCCTTACTAGAATACTGTTCTTCAGTGTGGATATCTGTTTCTGCCAGAGATTTATCTCTTTTAGATAGAGTGCTTTGTGGTGGTAGGTTTCTGTTTCCTAATATTAGCAGCTTTTACTTGGACCATCGACAGATGGTCTCTTGTTTGTCAGTTTTTCATAAGCTACATTTTAACAGTGATCATTCACATTGAGAATTGATTCCTGATCCACTTTTCCTACTGTGAGCAACCAGATTTGCTGGACAGCAGCACCAATATGCAGTAAACATGCTTCGCTGTTGAACTTCTCCACTCCAGAGGGCCTGTAATCCTCATGCTGTTGGACTTTGGAACAGTCTCCCAGAGGATGTCATGCAATTGGAACTGCAGAAGTTCAAGTGAAGATGCAACACATTACTCTGAAATCCTTGCATTTTAATAATTTACTTACAACTTTATATATCTATTTATTAATCTAATTTATTTGTTTCTTTCTTAATGAGTGGTCTCTTCTTTCGGTATTTCCTATTACCTTCTGTTACTTCTTTCTGATGAACACCATATTCTTTGGAAGCTTGAATTTCAAGTCAATGGACCCTGTGGGCTTTTTCCACATGAATAGGATTCATCATCTGAATGATAATAATATATAATAGTAAGTCATTCAAGGCCTGCCCTTCCTCTTGAACATGGCTCTCTTCCCTCTTCTCTGGTATCCATTTTACAATTTGGTCTTCAGAATGTTCTAACTCCATTTACATTTTACATTTACATTTGTTTCACCCACCAGTCAACCCTCGCAATATCCCTTCTGCCACTTTCCTAACTTGACTGTCTTTCATTTCCTTTCTTGGCACCATAAGCTAGATTTTGCTTACTTTGTGTTTCAGTTCTTTTATTCCATTCACATCGTTTTGCTTCTAAGCATCTACAAATCTTGTTCCTTGGATTCTCCAATTAACAGCAGGTCATCTACATACAGTAGCTTTCAGAAGACTTCATTCCTGCACAACTTTGAAGCTTCCTTCATTAGCGTACTGTGTCACACAGCAAAGGTCTTAGTGTAAATCCTTGATGTATGCCAAGCAATGAAGAACTCTTTGGCTATTCTTTATGTATGCCAACAGTAATCTCGCTTTTGTTATTACAAATCCATTAATCATGAATAGCCTTAACTGTTTAGAATGCATCACTTGTACTTGAGTCTTCATTGCTACTTTGACTTCTTGGTGTTGGCTTCTTCAAAGTAGGAGTTAAGACAATTGTGCAGTTTGTTCTAGACGTGTGTCAATCATGGGTCTGCAGCTTACTTGGGAATGTATTTGGGCACTTAAACTCTTACAAACTGATGTGTGCTCATTGGAACCTGTCATCTTGGTGTGCCTTATACCCTTTGTGGGGATGGATTCATGATCTTATATCCCCCTACTGTTCATGATTCTCCCCATTTACTTGGCACACTAGAGGCATGTGTATCCTGGAGTACCAGCCATCATGTTTCTTGTACTTGGAAAATGAGCTATCATGAGTTCATCATCCATTGCGTATCGTATATATATTGAAGCACCCATTTTTAATGAAATTTTGCCATCTTCTTGCAACTGTATCTTCCATAACTTGAGCTCCTCTGCTTCACCCTCTCTCATGAATTGATTCATTCTATTCATAATTATTGGTAAGCATGACGCCATGGACCTGGTGGGATTGGCTAGGCATGTGCTGTTGGCTGTATCTTTGCAATGTTTAAGATTGGTGTGCATGGATGTATTCCACAATGTTAAGGCTCCATATTATTAATGGGTTTGTATAAAAACTTTATTTATTGTAAAGACATAGTTTAGTTTTTCTGATATGCCTACCACTATCTTGACTTTTGCTCTTATAATTTGTGTAGGGCTCAGTTTTGCAATTTTCTATGCTGTTTCACTCTGATGCATTAGTACCTATTAATCACAATGAGTTGTGGATCATTGACTGATTGATTAAGTTGAAAAGTGATATCAGGGCCATGAGTTTGTTGCAACATTTACTGAAGACAGTATGGTATGCCTAAGTAGTGTATTTGGCGTGAGTGCTCATGTAGTGAGTTGCCAGGTTAATATGTAGGCATACAGTATCATAATGACATTGGGACATAGTTATTACTATCCAAGATTACCTTATGGTTTGCCACAATGAGGGAAAGGACATGAAATGCTTTCAGACAGCTGGATACTGAGAAAACTTAATCAGTGTCAAATATTTTTGATACTGGAGAGAGATTTGAATTACATAACTCAGGCGAAGCATTTTATGTAGCTTGTGATGATCTTATGCACTGAATAGCTATTGATTTCATTATTAGGTATAGCTCATACTATTTATTGGGCTTTAAATGCAAATGATATCAGAAGTTCATGCAAATAGAAGCAGTGCTTTGATGAGAAATTGATAAATGTGTTCATAGAAATTATTTCAGTCATTTTTATAAAATGAATGTTTATGGAACCATGATGACATGTATATGAGACATATGATGTAAAGATTACTAACAGTTGACCACTTTGGCATCTAAGGTCCATTAGAAACTTACAGGACGCCACAAAAATGTATTAACAATCCAAAAACAGACAACAACAAAGCGAGCTAAATGACTTCCAGTGATTTGGTATTGGCTTTATTCAGCAAAGGTATTTTATACAGTAATACTCACATGCTCATCAAGTTTTTCTCAGTACACTTGTCAAGTAATTTCTCCAGGTCCTGAAATAAAGGATGTATGTAGCATCTTTTTGCGTAGTATGTTTCTTGTAGTTGCATCATTATAAAGAGTGTGCACTAATATGCTCTTGTGATTTATAACCATGTTACCTTTTTAAATATAATGTGGTTAAGTGATGGTTGTTGCATTAGAACATAGATCTTTTTCTTAGTTAAGTGCAATGTCTATTTTTTTTTTTTTTTTGTCAGCTTACCACTTTGATCTTAGTTTCCAGCAGGAGGCTAAGTGAATTTCATTTGTAAGTCCTGCCCCATAAGAAAAAGAACCACATAATTTCATTCGATCTAGCGTAACCAATGCAGGTGTACAGAATTTTTTTTTTATTAGGAATATTATCACTAACAAAATGCTTTGAAGGCCTGATCATTATCAACACTAGATGGTCTTGATGATGATTAAACCAATGTGAATTCATTGTAGTGCCTTATATAAACTTTACTGGAAGATTTTAGGTTGAATGTAATATTGTGTATGTTTTTGGGACTTATGGAAAACCATTTTCATAAATACTAAAGAAGCTTAAACTACTTTATGTACATTTGCTTTCCTCACACCATATGAAAATTCATTTATTTTGTAGTTCATAAAGAAAAAATACTTTAAGGTACCTAATTGTTTTTTAGAAGGCTTATCTTAATCAATTTAGTATTGCTTAGCAGTAAACTGTAATGTATGTCTGTTATGTTATTCAAGTTTCATCATGTTCAGTCCTTTATTTTCATCAGAATATGCATAGTTATAATTGGAGTATATATATTTTTTCATTGCAGTTTGGTTTTTGTGCTCACATTAAGGGATTTCCGAGGAGGATCTCTCTTTTCTCATCTTTGTAAGGAAGTTTTACCAAGACATATTTTGAGCAAGGAGGCAATGAACACGCTTTGGAATTATATGAAGAAGATAGAAGATAAGGTAAATTTTGGCAGTGTGTTATTAATCTCAGAGCTTAAGTCCACTGAGGATATTCTCCTTTGCTGATGAAGTACATCATTTCAGAGGAAGACAAATTTTGTCCATTGCATGATGTTTCATTGGGTCTCTCTGGAGATTTTATGGACAATGGCCTAGTTTTTGCTCTTCAAATCTGTCTTTACTTATCTTGTAAAATACTGGAGGGTATGTCTGCTTTGTTTGGGTGTCTTGAAAACCGTTCCTTATGAAGAGATTTTAAAGCTAATCCCAAAGGAGCAAGTAGACAGAATACTGTATGTATTTTCATCACTCATAAGCTAGATAAGGTGAACTGTAAATTTTATCTTGAATTTTATAGTACTATAGTAAGTGTTATTTTAGACTTTGTAAAACATAACTAATAATGACTGGATTTTGTCAGGTGCTTTTCTTACTGGTTGGATATGATGAACTCATTGAGGAAGAGAGTGGTGATATCAATGATTTAATAGAAGGTCAGTTGCTGGGAAATGCGACTGTGGTGCTCACATCTCGCCCTGGCTCTTCAAAACCCATTCCTTCATCCTTGCACAGACGTCTTCTTATTACTGGACTGGCTCCTGATCAGACTCACAGGTTCATCTCTCGTTATTTTGAAGCCATCAATAAATCAGGAAGTGGTAATGAGGTAAGTTTACAACCCATATACTGTACTGTAAGTATGTATTTTAATGTGTGCTCTATTTACACATTCCCACAATTAAAACCTGCAGGTGTAACTGTTGAAGCAGTTTGAGGACAACTCTTGCTCTGATGAGTAAGAAATGCTAATTCTTTATCGTAAATTGGATGAGTACATTACAGTAAATCCTGTACGTCTCATTTTTTAATCTCTACTACATTTGTACCTACTGTATATATGCAGCACAGTCAGGATTTGTAATGCTGTATCCTAAGTTGATTTAAAATTGGCTGAATTTCCAAGGCAGTTAAAGACAGATACCTTTTTTATTAGTAAGATACTGTAGTCTGACTCAGCTTTATGAAATCGGCACTCACTTTGCTTTCATGCTTATAGAAGATTCTACCAGAAAAGGTAAGCCATATATATATGGGTGTAAGTCCTGGAAACATCTTTTGTTGTTTTGTACTGTCATTCTTAGTAAAACAAGCACGAGAACAAATTCTAGATGTGTTAAAGAATGATAGTTTTGTTCTTTATGTAATTAATAAGTTGCAGATATTTGTGTCTAAGTTTGATTTCTTTTAATCTGTTGTCCACCTCTAACAAAAAAAGATGATCTACATTTACCCTTTTTATTCCTTTATATTTATCCTTCTCTTTGATTGTATGTGATAGTCTCCAGCAAATAAAACAGCATAAGATGATGATGATGTTTACCATCATTGTAATTTTTATTAGCAGATTTGAAAGGAGTTCTTTCTTGTTCTCTTCTGTCTTGGATACTTCCGTGTCTGCTGTTTTTCTAACTAATTGCTCCTCTTCCTTTCTCATCACATGCCCAAACCATTTCAGTCTTTGAGGTCTCAGGTGAAAGTTCTTGAACCATATCTCTCAAAAATTAACTAAATCCTGTTGAAGTGTTCATAAGAAGATACTAAGCTTTGTCATCATGCTATTTAATTTTACTTAGTACAGGCACATTTATTATGTATGCTGTTCTAGTATGGCTTTCCAGAATTTGTTAACATACATTTAATACTTTTAGAATCATTTTTGGGTTTTTTAGTATGACTAAATAGATACATATGGGGCTTTTGACATCTGGTGTTACTGCTTTTAAATATTGTTTTTCTATTTTTCCTGAAGTGTTCTTATAGTAAACAACATTGTATACTCTATTTTATATACTTTGTACTAAAGCATTTCATTCTGATGAGTATAATATTATTAATGTACTTTCTCCAAATGTCAGGATGATTGTAGATTACAACTAGGTAGAAACCAGTCTTCTTCTTTCCTGTACTATATAACAATGCTGAAGAGTTTAAGTCTTGAATGAATACTGTACCTTTATTCTAGATTTTTGTTTTCTCATAGGAATGAATTAGATAAGCACTGTTCTTAGGATTTTCTTTTAGACCTAGCAAGTTTTATGATATGTGGGTGTAAATTTGTTTAAACTGATATTACTGGAGTATTGCTTTGACTGTTGTACTTAAGACTTTGTTTTATAAACTCTGTAATTAAGTCATATGAGGTTATGAATTTGATATTGTCATTTTAAGCAACTTGCTGCAAAGAGCTGTTGCTGCTGTTTTTAGTGAGCCTAGATTTATATTGGTGATATGATTGTTGGCTTTGAAAACAAGATGCAACTCTTTTTGCGGTTATTTGCTCTGTGATGCAAATTGAAGTTGCTGGTAGCCTTAATAGAGATTTGAAGTAGATGAGTAAATTTTGAAAATTTAAGCAGTTTTTCATGTTTCTATGCTAATTTCAAGCTTTTGACTGCTAAATCTTATTAACCAGTATAGCATGTATGTTAACTGTATTTTAAATCATATGTTTGTACTGTGTAAATAGTTTTATCACTGCAGTTTAATTTTTACCACATTTTTTATTGCTTTAGAGGAAGTAGGTTACACTTAACAAAACTGTATGATTTTTTAAAATTCTTCAGCTTTTTGACTTACATTATTTCCATATTTAGGAAATAGATATAGTTCTGACTGTAATGCAGTTATGAGTTGATGAGCTTCTGTGAAAGGAATTTCCACAGAAGATATTTTCAGGCTATGATTTATTCAGTAACATTTTTTTTTATATTCAGGTGCTGTCCCTGATATCTGCAAGCAAAGAAAAGTATGGAGATCTCATCACATGTCCAATAATGTGCTTAGCTCTTGGTGTTCTGTATGAGGACCTTGGAGGGAAATTGCCATCAAGGTTAACAGATATGTTTATGTCTCTGATAAAACACATGATACGCAAAAATCTCATAAAGAGAGGGGAACCCATGTGCTATGATGTACTTCCTGATAAATACAACAAGTTACTTTCGGTAAGTCCGGTACCTGTAATACATCTTAGGATATCAGGTATTTTTTGCAATGTAAAATCCCTATGAATTTTTATAGCAGAAACTTCTTTGGTCAGGAGCAATTAGTTTTACCTTTGAGTGCTTCTGTTATAGATCAGAATCTATAATACATGACAGTTGGAGTGTTTGGGGAATTTTCATGAATCCTTATATGAAGGGTAAGCTGATCAATTACTGGTTTATACTGCTGATCACTGAAAATGACAGGATTTTCTTGAACACTGTACTGTGATTGTATCCATATATACTACTAGGAAACAGTTTTGATTTTGTGGAGACATCTGTAGGGAAGTTTTTGTCTTGCTTTATTTTAGTTATATCTATATTGGTTTATATTCAGGTACTGAATTTTCAAGTTTAATTCAAGTCTCACCAAACATTCGGTACTCTCTGTGTACAGTAATGTAAAATGTAATGGTAATGGAAAATGTAAATTTAGACACTTTCATCATTCTGTTTCAAGATTATTACAGTATTACGCTTATTTTATTGCCAGATGTTTAGGGTAGAGCTTTCTAGAATTTCAATTTTTTGTTGGTATGTGAATTTGCATGCCAAAGGCAAGAGGGAGACCATGATACTATAGGAGTGCAATCATAACAGTAAAATAATCCATGTATAGTTTAGTTTTAAAATAATTTACGAGAAGCAGGTTAAAACCATTAGCTTGGATCAGCGTGTGTATTACTTTAACCACTACTTCCAGAGCCACTCAGAACAGAGGGCTTTGTATTACATGTAATACCAAGTTTATGCATTTTTTTATTATTACTAAAGTAAGGTTGTTTTATTGGATAAGGAGCAGATTTACCTGTTATACTAACTGCATTTATAGAAATGGTTTTAGAGTTAGAGATTTTCAAATGTATGTACAGTAGTCAGAATATTTTCATTACTTTAACCAAGGAAGATAATACTATATTTACAAATTAAAAAAATAATATTTCAGGATTTTGGAAAACTGGCTTTGGAGGCTCTAAAATCAAACACCCCTTACTTTTTGGGACAAGATCTGAAGACCAAATGCCAACACGGTGGAGAAATTGTGGACTTGGGAATCTTACTTCGTATGCACACCATGTCAAAACTGACAAAGAAGGATCACTATACTCCCATTCATAAATCCTTTCTAGAGTTCTTGGCTGCCTTTTATTTATCTGGATTGATCCATGATACAACATTGCTGCAGGCTGAAGTTGACAACATTGCAGACAAGATGGACATTATGCATCCTGTGTTAAGGTTGGTTAGTCTTTTTGTTATTTTCCATTGAAGGGGTACCTCCTGTAGCGTGACTTGTGCAACACTTAACAGATGGTACTAATTGTTCTTTGCAGTGTCCTTTGGCTCCAGTCACAGTGCTTTCTTCCTTTTTATATTCCATCTATTCCCTTAGGTCTCTTCCCTTAAAGATTTCCAACTATTTTGCCTTACTTCAATATTCATCTCTCATTCATTTCATCCATTCCCTTAGGTCTCTTCCCTTAAAGATTTCCAACTGCTTTGCCTTGCTCCAGTATTCATCTCTTATTCTTTCCTTTGGGTGAACCACTGTTAAAGTGCATAAATGTGACTCATGTTGTCTTGAAACTACTTTACAATAATGAGTAATTGTGGAAGTTTTGTTTAATAACTTACTTTGTTGACAATGCAGCTGGTTAGACTTTGTGGTTTTATTTTCAGTGTTTATCACTCATAATTGACTGCTGTCATAGTTCATTACTATTTTATTTTTCTCATTTCTTGTAAGACAGCTCATTTTGTATGACTACTCATTTTGCTTTTTGTTTCAGACAAAACTCTGGACTCATGGTTCTTAAATACCTAGTTGGACTACTTGGCCGCAATGCTCACATTGTATTTAACATGGTGTCTCAGATGGGCGTCCCACAGAGAATGCTTTTCTTGCTTTTAAAAGAAAGTGGAATGTACCAGATGAATGTCTTAGAGGTAAGTATTCTGCATTTACTTCAAGGTCATATTTTGTTGTTTTATTGCATTTTTGCATACGTAATTTGTTTGTATCTTAATGTTATTATAAATCACAGGAAACTTACTTTGTTGTTCCTGGTTATATGGTCTTCAGAAAAACTAGCATGATTCTCTTTGTTTTACAGAACTTTTTTAGCCTTATTTAGCTCAGTATGACTAGCTGGTAGGAGTTGCAGTTATTGTTTGTAGCCACAGGTATTACTTGTGCTTACGAATATTGTACTGTTTAAGTTCACTACCATATTCAGTAGCTTTCATAAGTCTCATCTAAAAGGAGATATAATTATGTGCCTTTGCATGAAACATATGGACATTAGGCAGTTAGTCAGTTTCTCATTTGTAGTTTGTATATGTTTGTATTCACCAGTCTGGCTCAGATACATTAATTAACCAAATCACTGTCCAGTAGTTTCATTCAGTGTTGTTCTTATATGATACGTTAGCTTGTGTAGCAAATACTCTTAGTCAGTGTACTTATACTCCCACTTAGTGCAATAGTCATAAAAAATGGTAACCTGTTAGTGGTACATGTGATTTGTAATGAGTCAAGTTTTTCATATTTTGTATGTACAGGTGACAGAGGCCATTACAAAATAGATAAGAATTTTGTACTGAATTAGCAAAATAAAATTGGATATATTTGCACACAATAAATATTATACCATTATAAAAATCTGTTGCTGTGGTACTAATAATTCTGACCACAAGATTCTTAAATTATATGCTTATCAACAGTCATATTCTTTCGTCTCCCTTAACTCAGTCCCTCCCTTACTTTAAAAAATTTCGTATCTACTAAATTTCTCAGAAGAAAAGATAGGGGTCAACCTTAATATTACCAAAGTTATACCTCAGGTTAAAGGGAGAGATCATTGCCAATAATTAGGGCCTTAAAAACAAGAGCAAACATACAGAACCATTTTTTATTTACCTGACGCCAGTTCTATGGGGGTCCTGCTTGCTCAGGATCTGGTCTCAGTGGTAGAGGACAGAGGTCACCTTTTGTGCATGATTAGGTATATGGATGTATTAATAATTCAAAATGAAATAATGTTTTTTAGGTACAAACCTTTGTCTTACAACATTCAAGTATCTCATTTCCCCCTCTGATTAGAAGCAAAATATATTACCTTCAGAAAAAAGATTGAACTAATAGAAAATCCCCCTGGGAAGAATGTTCCATCTCTCAACTTCTTAGGAATGTAACTGCAGGCTTCTTACTTGAGATATTTTAGGTGTGTTCATTGATTACTTGAATAACAGACTTATATATATCTATGAAATGACTTCTATGAAACATGAACCTTTATTTGAAAAAATTTGTATTGCTTTAGCCTACTAAAAATGTATTGCCAAGCACGTATAGAATTGATTGATATAGAGACAAACTCAGTATTGTGCCAGTATCCTTAACCAAAATCATGAAAATAACTGAAAATCTGTCTTAATCTTGTTTTGCCATGGTACATCACCAGGTACTTCAAAATGCTTCTAATTTTTCATCACATTTAATCAGAAATTTGAAATATATGGTGACCTTGGAAGCTTTAGCATCGAAATAAGTTTGCAAAACATTTTGTTACTAAGTAACAGTTCATATTTGTTGTTGTAATATACATTGTAGTATTGTCTTTTGATTCGGACAACAATTATATTCTTTTTAAATGGATTAAAAGGTGTTATTAATACTTTGCTCTCTGACCAATAAAAGCAAGTGCCATGATGAAATATCCAAATAATTAATGCACCCCGTATTGGTTTTGGGTCCATCATCATCCCTACTTTTATATTTACCCTCACTTTCGCCTACTCTGACTGTATGAAGATGCTCTTCTGTGAGGATGTGGGATGGTGAAGTTGAGGTTCTCAAAAGTGTAAAGCCATTACTGTATCAGGTCATAAGTCCTGATACTCATGCTCATAGCATGTAATTGAAATGTTTTGATTGATACAAGTTTTATTACTGTAGTTCTCTTTCTAGTTTCTGAGTTTGTAAATACCTGTACTCTACTGTAGTATTTCTATTTAATTTCAAGTGGAATAGCCTTTTGTAGTTTGTGCAATGTGATAATTCATTTCTTTCATTAACGCTTTGTATAAGTGATTACTATATATTTTTTTGTGATCCCTGAACCAATCTCTTAATTTTGTCTGTACCTCTGATGCAGTGTTTGGCAATACATTTTAAGTAGTACAGTATTAAGGTATGTGACATAACACACTTATTTTCAGTGTTAATATTTACCCTTATTTTGCAATAACATTGTTTTTATAAGAATTTCTTGTTTTTTATATGCTGTGCATGGTGAAGGCTCATTATTAGTAAGAAGTAATCATGTCTTGAAGGACACTGGTTTGATTTGATAATCAAGTTTGATGCAACTTAGCTTTGACATGTAAAAGTCTGTTTTATAATACATGACTATCAAAGTATTTTTGAGAGTTGCTATTATTTTCTGCTTTCTCTCTTGCTGCTAAGGAGCGAGCAACTAGTATATTTCAGAGGAATGTAGTTGAGGTAAGGAATAAAGTTTTTTCTTGGCAAGTTCATTGTTGTACTAGTTTTTCTTATAGTGCAAACTGACTTTGTTTTCAGTTTATATTGTACAGTTTAGTGTTGTACTGTATATTGATCCACTGCTTTTTCAGTCCTGCTGTGATACTCTCTTGGAAAGTCAATGTATCATTGTAATGCTCAGAAAACTGCTTGTATGTTTGTAAGATATAAGTTTATGTAGTTTTTCTATATGAGTATTTTATTTAGTATCTTCAGTGAATTGTAAATAGCCTGTCAGCTTCCCTTTTGTAGTAAGGGCATGCTTCTCACTGAGTATTATTGAATTTTGTCACTTTTCTAGTAATCATCCCTGTGAGGATTGTTAGATTTGCTTTTGATACTATTTTAGCAAGTAAGGGCATTCAGTAACCCTTAACTGCAAGATGGCTTAGTTCTGTGCTGTTTCTAGCCAAGTGTTTTGGATGTAGATGGCAACATAGTATGTCAATGAAATATCAAAATGTCGGATTGTTTTGTAGTGCTTTATTCTAATCTCCCTAATTTTGTATCACTTGTTCATTCATTTTCATTCATCAGTAATCGGTTACTAGTTAAGTAGATGGAGTTACAAGTTCTATCCTTGTGTTTATTCTTGAACTCATTAATATTGCCCATCTCCAATGTATTTTCCAATTTTCATAGTTTGGTCTCTGATTCAGCCCTTCCCCTTGTGTCTCTTTCAGTCATCTCCAAGTCTTCCTTTTGTTCTGCTTGTTTATTCTCAAATGGTTCTCTCAGTGTCTCACCCATGATTTTTGAGAGCCAAGATCCTATGATTTAGACGAGTTCACTGCCTCCCGGTCACTCTCCATTTTTCTGTTTCCTGTCATGTCCAGTTCCCTGAATCAGTTTTTCAAAAATAAAATTCAGCTTCTGTATGTAAACCTTCTGGCTACTGAGTTGTTTTTACACACCATAATTGCCTGAGTTTATTGCAGTAGATAAAGCTTTTTGCTTTATCCATAAGGTTTGTGTATTGCTTTCATACTTAGAGTGCCTCATGTTTTGTTTGCCTTCTCAGCAGAACCAAATCAAAGGCTATTTCTGTGATTAATGACACCACTTAGTTTTTCTCTGCTAAGTATTCTGTCTTTTCTGTAAGTACTCCAGGTATTTTTCCAACTGTGTTTTTGGGTTTATGAAGAGAGTCCCTCTCTTAGGAATCTCTTGTAACACCCATCAGGCCATTAGTTTCCACTGTTAATTTTTTGGAAATTAGATATCATGAGTTTCAATGTTACTTTCCCTGACTCATACAATTCTCTGTTGTTTGTGACTTTGTGACAGGTTCATCTTCTCCTTTAGGTTTAAGCCCCACTCTTTCTTCTCCTCCTGCCTTTTTTTCATTGTCATCAGGTCTGGGCCATGTCAAGCCAAAAGGCTTCTTGTCCCATAGGCCATTAAATTCTAGTGGGCAGAGTTGAAAATAGTGAAAGCATATAAAGTCTGTGTTGGATAATTCTGATGAACAATAGTTTTTTTGAGGAAGTAACTGACCTTGAGTTATGCTCTATATAATACAGGTGAAAAGTAAAACTTAATTATAGTAAGTAAGATTCACTGTTCGAACTTGAGAACTGAGAATGTTGAATTCAGTGGTCTGATTATATTATGTAATGATAGTACTAACAAAATAACTGATGTTGAACGTGTTCTGATGTGCATGAATACTTTTGCTTTGCACAAATAGTTAAGAGTATGGGTACAGTATACATAAGTAGTCTTACAATTTTAGTGATAAGAATAACCCATCAAGAAACATAAAAAGATTGCTAATTGTAGATGTGGGAATGAGCTTTCTTTTAAAGAGTGAAAATTAAAAGCTGTATTAAATTAAAAACTTATTGTATTCGTCATGATGAATTGTCATCTCCATTGTGATTTGCTTGTGCAATGTAGACAATACTAAAGATTCTTTGCAGCATCCTTTCATCTCCAAGCTGCATTCCTACTCTCCTTATACTTTCCATCCAGTCCTTGTCCAAATTCTTCAACCTTTCTTTGCTCCAGTTTTCATTTGTCTTTTAAAAACAATACTTCCGGTGAGCCCTGTGAGAATTTAGAAATGAGATATTACAATCTTATTCAACATCTAAAAGTACAAAATAGTAATAAAGTTACTTATCATCTATGGATTACTAGTGCATTTTGTTCATACAGATCCCTTAATTATAAATAGTCATTTCCATGCGAACGTTTCCTGGCCCCACCAACGTGGTAGTTCTGAAAGATGTAAGACTCCACTGAGCATGCCCAGATCACACTCCTGCGTCCTGGAAGACCTTTGCTCATTCCTGTGTGTAACTTCAGTTTGAGCAGGTTTTGCTCTTCCAGGATCACATCAACTTTGCTTTTATTTAGATGTGTCATTCACTGGAACTTAGCCATTAAATTCATTGCTGATTATAATACATTCTGATGTGTTTTCTTCAGTGACATTTAAATATCGTCATCAAATTTTGGTCATTTTACCTTCTGAGTAAGTGACTGATTCACTTCCCTGGTATTGTAAGTACTTTGCTTGTTGTTAGCAAGTACTGTACTGGTAGTTTAACATTTTTTATTTCAGGGGATTTGTTGCTTAATGATGTTGCTAGTCTTCTTTGGTTATACAGGTCATGGGATTTTTTCAGTGATTGTCAAATGTTAAGAGATTCTTTAGATACTAAATTTCAGTAACTGTCTTTATTCTGATATTATGCAGTTTATTGGTTTAGTCTTGTGCTTTTTGGTGTTACCAATTTTATGTTTTCTTTAAAATTATTTAGCATCTGCCCATGCATTTCAGTGAATAATATTGTGTAGTTGTTTCTGCTGTTCTGTTCTCAGTTTCTATTTTTGCATTTTCATCACTTGTTCTTGTTTTTGTTTGGAAGTATATTTCTTATTTTGCCACAGCTCACTTGTGTGGGAGCACAGGGAAGTCTTGCAGCTCTTTTATGTTGTCCTTAAGTAAGGATTTGCACTTGATGTGCCCTTTGTTTGGAGTCAGCAGTGTTCACCACAGAAAATATGCAGTATGTGTGAGAACTGGTTAGTGGATCATTGGTTTCTGTATGCTCAGAGATGGGTTTGTAAATCATGTGTCTGAGGCCTTGAGTGATACTGCAATTGATTCTTCTTTGCCTTACTGTGCAGTGGTACCTACTGTAAAGATTCAAATCTTCCTGGATAAAGCTTCCACTTCCTCACCCAGAGTAGGAAACTTAGGTCTTCTCTGGTCTTGGCACCTTTCTTTTCATATGATGAAGCATTCCCTCCTGGGAAGTCTCCTTCATAGAGCTGTCACCTTGTTACCCCCAGGAGTGACCCCAGGAGTGATATACCTGTCTCATTGGTCATCTCAAGAAGACTGGGGTTTTAGTGTTCCAGTAACAGTTCTTGCCCATTGTTAATTCATTCATGTATAAATTAACTGTAGTTCTTTTGCTCCTTGCTTCATCCCCCCATACTGTCTTGTTGTTGTTCCTTTTGATCCTGTAGGCCCACGCCCATGACTACTGCACCCTTTGGTGATGTCTTCTAGAGGTTCACTGTTCCTGCTGCTTGTGGTTTTGCCTTCACCTGTGACCTCAAATGCTCCCATGTACTCATCTGCTCTTATGGCTGCAGCCACTGCTTTCCCATCATCCTCAACATTGCCAGCTGTCTGTGATTCTGCTGTGCCTTCTGTCACTGCTTCAGGATCTCAGTAAGAAGATATTCCTCTTTTGACCATCTTAACTCCTGTGGAGCATCAATTATCAGCTTCAGCTGCGATACATCCCCCCCTCAAGAGTATTCTGGAGAACTAATGGGGAAAGCTTTCCCTTTTCTGAACTAATGCATAAAAAGGCTAGTGCTGAACCTGTTGTATGTTGATGACTTTGGCCACCAGTGGTCTCATGTATGTGGGTGTTTTCACTCTTTCAGGCACAATCACAACTCTAGGTCACCCCAGTGACATGCTGTTGCATTTTCCTCAGATATATTAAAAGCTATTTACTAATTGTACTTTTTTCTTAGTGAAATAGAAGAGAAAGAAACTAAGAAAACACATCTCTGAGCCATCTCCATCTAGACTGCCATCATATTATTACAGTACTCCATTCTGATTGTCCTGAGCCTGGATGAGACTACCTGACTATACAATAGTGAATTGACTCAGCACTAGTGAGGCAAATAAAAACAACTTCTCTTACTACCAGCTCTCTTCTTGGCTCAGGTGACCATGATCTGTGCTGCTGAAGTCCAATTGTCTCTACTTCAGGTGTACTGTATACTCAAGTGATATTTCTCCTCCATGTACTTATCACTGGTCACCTTCCCACCCTGTTCATTCTGTGACTACTCACAGGCTTCTCCACAGGGATCATCTGGATTCTAGAGAGCTTCTCATACCCATGGCACTCCCAGGACCACTAATTGATATAAGTTTGATTCCTCCAAGAGTAACAAGTTGGCAGATAATGTCTCAGATGAGGAGACCACTAAGGATTTGCAGGTACTTCTGGGTGACACTTCCTTTGTGGAAATCTTCAGTGGGTGTTAGACATTTTTAACTTAGACCAGCCCCCTCAATTCATGTATGATGCTTTGCTTGCTGGTCTGCAGGATAGCAACAAAGTGTCAGAAGATAAGACCTATGGGAATCATCTTGCCAAGTCATTGGCTTCCATTGATAAAAGATCTTATGCCTTATATAAGTGAGTGGTATGCATTACTTTTCTATCAGTACCTTCACAAGTTTTATAAAATCCAAGACTGCTCTTCAGACTGGGCTAGGCTTCATTCCTTTGCCATGTAGTGTATCACTAAGGACACATCTGCTTATTTTACTTGTGGATCTACCTATAGGTTGGTAGCAGAGATAGACACTTGTAAGAGATTTTTCTTGGAGAGTTGTTCTGCTGAATTGGCTAGAGTAGATTCTTTGTGGTACCAGCTCCCTTTTAGCCAGTGATTTTCCTTCAGCAAAGATGCAGCTAGGCTTATCACCTCATCCTTCACCTTGATGTGCTTCTGTTCTTCACATCTCCCCTTACTACATGCTGGAACAGAGTGATATAACTTTTAAGGATTTCTCCAGTTTGCATTTCTCAGCAGAGCTTGGCTCATTGTGTTCTCAGCCCTATGGCCCAGTTTTTCTCCCAAAAGAATTTTAAACAAGGCTGCCCTTTTCAACCAGGGTGCTTCAGCCTCGCCATCATCTTCTGCCAAGCCTGCATCTCAGCCACCTTTTCAATCTCGGGTATTTCCTTGGTTTACGTGTCAATTCACCCACAACTGTTCGACGGATGAGTGTCCACATGAAAAGAGTAGAACTGTCAGTCAGACCGCCAAATAGAGGTCATCGTCCTCAGTTCTCGTCTTGCCTTCATTGTAGCAACACTACATGGCAGCGATGAAAACTCCACTGGCCTTTGATGAGGTGGAACTGTATAGACTCACTGCTGCAGTATTTTACTTAACAATACTGTAGGTAAGAAATGAAAAGGCATAAAAGAGCACAGTATGGTCTAAATATTTCTTATTGAAAAAAGATGCATATTCTCATACAGTATTAATGAATGAGTTTAAATTAGAACCTGGGGTTAGTTTAGTTATTTATGACATAAACAGTGAAACCTACTTTCATTATAGTAACACATTTGTTTTAAATTTTTATTATATGGTTTGGACTGATAATGGCCTACAAATAGCGCCAGGGTCTAACAATGAAGTGAATTAGGCCTACACATAATTTATTCATATTCTGATCAGAGTAACCAAGAACCTTCTCAGATGAAATCCAGCAGTGAACTGTCATGAAATCGTTGCTTTCCCGTTCACACATGCAATCACCTGTCAGTCGGTCAGAAGAACTTTAGGTGATTCCATCAGTTCATCCGTTATGGTGAGGGACCTCACAATCTTTCATCTACATTGTTTTAACGCCAGATTCAATGAATGTTGACAGAATAACTGACAATTAAACTTGATCGTGAATACCCGGCTTTAGTCTTCCACAAGTCAGCATCAAAATTCTTGTACTCTGCAATGTCCCCAGAACCTTTTATTCCAGTTAGAGAAGTTGTACTTATTCACCTCACCAGTGCCGAGCCAACTCACAACTGTTCATGCAGGTTTCCCTTTTGGCATTGCATTCAGGGGAATTCCCAGTTCAAGTTAGCAAGCACAGGTGACTAAAGAAAATGATGTTTTTCCATCCCCTAAATGTCCACCCCTCCAGTCAGGGCCTGTCTTTAAGTTCTAGAGTGCTTGGGAGCCACTAGTTTGGGACCATTGGTCTTAGAGGTTCTCCATGGTGCTAATCATCTCCTATTCTTTAATGCAGGAATGCAAGTCCTACTCCACTCTCCAAACCAGTTACTTTTAAATCTTACCCCTACAGTCTAGAAAAGAAGGTTCTCAGTGACAAGGTCTTTCATGTTATCCTACAATTGGCTTTTTCTTTTTCCAAAAGCTTTGGGATGTTGGTAACTAATTATAGATAGTCATCTCAACAAGTTTCTTCATCTTACACCCTTCTAGATGGAAACTGGGGAGTCAGTTAAGAGATCTGTACAAAGAAAAGACTTCTTTGCTCAAGTAGACCTGAGGGAAATGTACCTCTAATTCACTCACTTTCCAGGAAGCTTCTTCTCTTTGTATGGTGGGGTTAAGTGTTTCAGTTGTGGGCCCTTTGCTTAGGCCTTTACACAGCCACTCAGGTCTTCAAAATAACTTTGGCACCGTTGTCAGTTTGGACTTCCTGCTGGGTCTTTGTCTCCATTATCTGGACAACTGGCTAGTCTGTCTTCTTCCAGGATTGAGTTGGAATCTGCAGCCATAGACCAACCTGGAGAAGTTGAACATGGTGCCTTCTGGCAAATTGGTAGGCCCTCCCCCTCAGAGGACAGGATTCATCATCTACAGGATACCCTTCAGGAGTTACTTATCCTGGGCTCATGGCCAAGTCATGGCAGGTGCCGATAAGCCATTGGGGTTCCTTGGAAAAGCTAGGTCCTCTCAGTCTGTTCCACATTTACTCCCCTCAATATCAGCTCCCTCCATTCTGGAAGGCAGCCTCACTGTCACCCTATGTCTGGATCCCAACCATGAAGACCATCCTCCCCAATATTTGGCAATCATGATGCACTGTAGACATTACTAAAGGTTGTTTGCAACATCCCTTCACCCCTTCGCTGCACCTGCTTTTACCGTTTTATGTTAGCTCAATTCCTGCTCCCTTTCTTCCACCTTGCTGTCCAACCATTCCAACTCCCACTTTTCACTGTATTAAGCACTGAATGGTTGAAAGTGCCCCAGTGCTTGGTGTAATAAGTCAGTCAGTCAGTCAGTCTACAACTTTTGGAGGTAGCAAGACCAGCATAGTTTGTGGAAGGGGGTCCCTTTGGTTCCACTGGACCCGAACATGTTGATGTTTTCAGATGCTGCAAACAAGAGCCGGAGCACCCATCTGTTGGGCTCCAAGACAAAGGGTATCTGGTGAACTGAGGTAAGATGTATACACATCAGCTTTTTGAGTTACAGGGTGTTTTCCTAGGTCTCCAGGCATTCATGACTGTCTTGATGGGTCATTGCATCAAGTTCAGAGCTGAAAGCAGTACTACTATTATGTACATGCCTAATGAAAGAGGAACGTGGTCAGAATCCCTTTTGTCTTCTGCCAGCCAAGATATTCACTTGAGATGAAATATCACAATGGCACCAGGGTTCATTTTGGGTGTTTGCTATGTGTTGGTAGATGCTCTTAGCAGGACCTTTCAGGTCCTTCATTTGGAGTGGTCTCTCAGCTTGGACATCTTCAAGACCTCTTCACAGTTATGGGGAGTACTTTTGCCAGATATCTTTACCTTTTCACTAAATCCCAGACTACTGCTGTACTGCTTTCCACAGTCAGACTGAGTGGACTTGAGGTGGCTTGGATCTCTCTCTCTCTCTCTCCTGTTTGGGCTTCTGATATTGATCACAGTAAAGTTTCAGGCTTAAATGAACTCTTGGATGATTTGCATCATACCCTTTCAGCTGCTGCCACAGTGGTTTCCAGACTTCTTAGGTCTTGTTTTAGACAGCCCCAGGATTCTTCCTGCTTGGAGGGAACTTCTGAAGCAGTTCCACTTCCACCTTTTTCAGTCATCTAGAAGCCTTTCATCTTCATGTGAAGTTTATCCACCCTTGCAGATCCTCTACCACTTCCCTTTATCATGGCGAGTGGGCACAGTTCATTGCTTGCTGCAACTAATGGAGTACTTATCCATTTAAAAGCTTCAGACTTCTTCATTTACATGATGAGCATCAAAAAGTTCATCAATTTTTCTCAAGCATGACATGGATTTATGAAACTACAGGAACATTTTGGACCTGTTTTGTCATTTTACCTAATTGATTCCTTGGGTATCAATAAAGCCTTCAAACTGGGACAGCATTGGTACTCTACACCCTCACCAGACCTCTTTACTGGATTTGACCCTCAAGATGGTGTTTAGACTAGCCCTTGCCTGCTCAAAGCATGCAAGTTACCTTCATGCCCTGTCATGCTAAGATTCTCATTCCTGCTGTTGGTCTTCTGTTGGTCTTTTGAATGCTACATAGTTCATAGCCAAAGCCTAGTCTTGCAGAAAACATGGCTCATCCATGAACACCTTTGCTATTCTTGCCTTGCCCATTATTATAGTAAGGTAGTCTTCTCAAGTCCAGTGAGAGACATCAAGGTGTATTACCAGCATAAGCTCTGATTGCCATTGCCCATCATACTCTACCAATTAGGAGGGTTATGTACCCCAGTTTTGAATTATGGGCCTTTAATTTTATAGTACAGCTTAAAATAGGTGGATGGTAACACAAGTTCTTCCCCCTACAAAATTAATGGCTTGTAATTCAAAGCTCTGCTACATACCGTCCCAGTTTGTAGAGCCTGACAGGTTGTGATGATTAGGTTAAATATCTTCTTTTTCTGATAAACCTTCATTTCTCATGTATCTGGCTAACGAGGAGGCCTGTATTTCTTGGAGTACGTGCAGTCACTTCTTGTATGTGAGGTTACTGTCCTGTCTTTGGGATTTGTGACTTCCATTACAAATCTTTTGCTTTTCAGTACCTTCCATTGTACAACTATTGCTGTACAACCAGATCTTTCAGAGAGTGGATGAGTTTCTTGCACTGTGATCATCACTTTGAAGGCTTTTTGATCTCTGTCCTCCCAAAATTTTGATTCAGGTCATTTATGATTAATGGGTTTAAGTGAACAAATAATACTTTTATGGCAAAATATTTTCCTACTTATCCAGTATAGGTAATCATAAAATTTTAATGCCGACCCTTCCATCCCCACACTCTTCATGAATGAGGATGGTATAGAGGATTGAGCAGAGGCCTTCCAGGATGTTAGAACATGGTCTGGGCATGTGAAGGGGGTGTCTATCATCTTTCAAAATTCTATGAAGCTGATTTAGCTTATAAACATTTGCACAGAATAAGGTTATTTATGATTAATGAAATTGTAGAAAAAATTTTTTTACTCTAAAAACATTGTACCTGAGTATATTACAGATTTTTTTAATAAGGAAGACTTGTACTCGTGGAGCATCTCACCTTTCACGTTTAGATACAGGTTGCTGTTACTTTAATTTACTGACAGCTAACAGTTTAGGTAAGAAATATATACATATTAGTTATGTTCCTTGGTAAGTTAATTTACCTCATACTTTATGTTAGGAGACTGGAGAAATTGAAATCCGTTCTTTTTCAGGTGTGCAAACATGTGTCAGGCCGAGAACATGTTGTAATACAAACAAACTCTCCTGAATTAGAAGACTGGGGTCGTCTTTTGTACTCCCCTGACTGCATGCTGGAAGGAGTTGAAGTACTCTTGGACTTTGATGGAAACTCAAGAGATAAACATGAGTCATTTTTTACTTCAATGTCATTTAATGAAAGTGTAAAAAGTGTGAAGCTGACTTGTGTTGTTGGTGGAGATTTTGGTGAAACAGAGGTAAGTTTGTATTTTCAGCTTTGAATGTACACAAATTTTTGAGATGTGATAATATCTTCCTTCTTCCTTTGTGCTTTTATGGAAAGTCATCAGCTTCCTTTATAGAGAGAGTTGTTTAAACTCCAACAATTTTACACTACCTAAAGCTCACTTGGTGTGTAGTAAAAATCTCAAATGGTTGTGTTCATTAGATATACTACCACTTAAATAATTATCTTTTTCTATTTCCCATAACTTGCACTGCTATTATGTATGATAGTAATGGTAGTAGTAAAACTTAATACTGTACATGCACAGTAACTCCTAAAATCTTCCAAATTGTCCTAAGAACGAATCAGTAGAGTCTGTCCTTTGAGAGTCAAGAATTTAATTTAGTGGTGTTGTGAAGCCAATCATAGTCATTATCATTAACATTTTTACATAGACATTTCTTTACAAGGTTAACTATTAGATGAGTTTTTTCACACATCCATCTTGAGAAATTTCTACTTGAATTGCCATCAGGTGCAGGTCTTTATCTAAGATTTTTCTATATGATTATTTTGGTTCTTTGATACTGCCATATCTTCTACTTACATGTCTAAACCGTCTTAGTTTTGAGATTTCATTGTATTTTTCAGCCACTGACACCATATCTAGCATCAGTTTTTATGTGTAGTGTGATCTTCCCAGCATGCTTAAGATGTGAATTTTGACCTTTTTTAGTCATTCCTCGTTAGCAACTCTTCTGTTTTCTCTGTAAGATTCATGTCTCCACTGCACTGGGGAATGCTTGCCTTACGCACTTCATATAGTTTTCCTCTTGATTATAACAGGAACATCTCTCCTTCTCCAGGCTTTGCCTCTCACCTATAACATAAGATTTGTCTTTCCTTTCATCACCATTTTCTCTTATATATTTTAGCTGTCAACATTTCTTTACTCCATTTGTATTTTGCAATCCTGAGCACTTCTTGTGAAACCTTCTGTTACAGTTGGCATACAGTATTGCACACTGTATACTAGTACACCTGTCTTGCAGCATCCAAATGACTGCTATCCAGACTAGATGTTCCCCTTTGTTTCTTTTCCGTCACCATAAGCTTTGTTCAGCTCACATTGATTTTCAGCCCTCATTTCACCATTCAACTCTCCGTCTTTTAAACTTTTTTCAAGGCTGCTTTAATTGTAACACAGTATAACATTAGTTAATCTGCATACAGTACACTTCTTGTGTACCTTTGTAGCTTCATCCATTACTGAAATAATACTTGTTGCTGATTCATGCCGGAACCCAGTTTTTTCTAAAGCATTTTAGTTACACTAGACACTGTCACTTCAGATTTTGGCTTATGGTTGCAGCCAACACTTACCTAGTGAGTCTAGCTAGTGCCCTCTGTCCCAATAATACCCATCAAATTGTTTGTATGCTACTTTTTCCAACATCTCATAATTGACAGATATTTGCTGTAACATATTTTTTATGCAGCATTTATTTTGTAGTTAGTTAATTTTAAAGGGCGCCCTGATTTTCCTTGAATGAAGCCAGACTGTGAGGTAGTAATTTTAACCATTTTTTCAGTCTGCTATTCCAACATCATCATCCATACTTTCATAGAATCTCCCAACAGTTTTACTCGGTACACTTTCCTATACATATTGTGTTTCCCATTTTTCTTGATTTTTAATTATTGTAATACTTTGTTTTTCCCATTCTGCTGGTCATTCTCTTTCTTGAAATATTTTTGTAGACTTTTTGGCTTTTCAACAGCTGATTCTCCGGCCACTTTTTGCCAAGCCTTTTTTTCTTCCATATTATCTAGACCTCCTCTGACTATCTGTTTTTAGTTAGTTCCTCTGTCTGGTAAAGATGTCGCTTCATGTATTATTCAGTGGATTTTCAAAGTACTCTGCCTCTGTATTTTGGTTGTTTCTTTTCAGCTTTAATTTCTCCATTTTCATCTTTTTTTTTTTTTGTCTCACATTTTTCCATCTTTCTTGTACATTTCAGTATGCAAGATATTTTCTTACTTTACCATATTACATTAAGATTCTGAATACATTCCATTCAATTCCTCCTTTTCCTCGCAACCTGTTTCCTGGCTTACCTCTTCGACCCAGTATAGAATCTGTGTCCTCTTCCTTGCCTGCCCTCTACTATAGATTGAAGGTGCATTCCTTCAGTTGGCCTATGTTAGGCATCATTTTATTACAGTGCCTTTTATATCTCAGTACATTATACCTTTTCTGCCTTTCCAAGAAGTTGAAATACACACTTTTTCTGCTGCCTTTTGTATGCCTTTTCCCTTTGTTTACCTTCCACTTTTTTATTCCATGTACTGTATAAATGAATTCCTGTAGCACCCCAAAGAATGCTGCAAATGTCTGCCCTATGCTGTTTCTCTCCTGTCATCTGAATGCTCGTATCCCACTTACCTCCTTAATGTTCTCAGCCATGATTCTGTGTATGCTGAACCTTTTTCTTATTTGCCAGTCTTATGAAAGTTATTTGACTCAGTGGGCTGGTTAAATTACTAAATAATAACAGTAATACAGTAATTCATACTCTGTGACTTCATTGTTGATAATTTTTATGTCAACAAAATCATCTTTCTTTCCATCACTGTCACTTTCAGTTAGTGTTATGCAAGATATGCTTTGCCTACTGTGTTTGTGCAGTCTGTTTTTTAATGTTTCCTATGTTTCTCATTGTGGTAGAATATGTCTTTTGTTTCAGTTTCTCCACTCTTAATTTTATCAACCCCTTTCCAAGCTGTCTTTGGGCTTCTTAAATACTATTTGGTATTTTTAATCCTGGTCTCTGGCAACATTCATTTTGCTTCTCTTATGCTTTTTTCTTAATAAGGTCTCATTACATCCTCAAAACCAACTTTGTTTCAATATGTCTAGTTGTATACCGTGTATTTGTGACACATCATTTAATTTTTTTTTATTGTAGATCCCCATTCATTATTTCAGTTTGCTTCATTTTGAATTCTTTGTCTTTCTCTTATTCAGTTTACAAGATGTTCTATTTACTTGTCTTACAGTATGTACTTTGTATGTTTACATATCCTTTTTCCATCTGTTCTAACATTATTTCCAACAACTCTTGTCCAGTTTTCACTCTATTTTTTTTTTATTTAAGCATTCACCATTTATTTGGCTCACTGATTTAGTTGTTAGGAGGTTTGCTGTTACTAAGAATATTATTTGTTGTGTAACAAATAATGACATACAACAAGTTATGCTTCAAGCCTTTCTTTTTTTCTATTAGGTTAGAAGACTAGTGTCATATGTGAGAGCTGTGCTTACAAAAAGGCGACTTGAGTCTTTTGAAATCCAAGTGACGTCTTTGGATGAGGCTACTGCTGAGATTCTGAGTCCAGTTGTTGACATGATCTGTGATACATTGCCTGAACTAGCCCAGGCTCTTAATAAGCTCGTAGTTGCCTTGGAATTAGATGGTGAACAGGTACGATGTGTTTTGTGTTGCTATATCTTAAGATAGTAAAAGCTAAAAAATTGATCTCATGTACACATTATCCTTTGATTGTTCCAACTTTGGTGCACTATTTTTTTTAAATGGGATTCTGTCAAACACCAAAATTCAGAAACAGATTTGCAAACAATTTCGAATTAGGATGGAAAATTCAATCAACCTTCCCAAGAAAATGGACCGTTTATTGTTTGAAATAAATACAAAAAAATTTTGTTTTATGGTTATTTCTACAAATTTGTAGACAAGTTTTGGAGTCACAGTTACCCTAAAATTATGACAGTACAGTATGTTTACAGGTGTCAGGGCTACTCATCATTGAATTTTTATACATTTTGCTTCATTAAAATACAGTAATTTTCTCTTTACTGAGTTTTACATTGTAACGTCAGTCAATCATTCATAGTACTTTAATGTTTTCACATGTATATAGTACAAGAAAAAGTAAGAAAATGGTAAATTAATTTTTAATACTAGTGAGACCAGTATCTGGTTAAGCATGTTACTGTCATTTTAATCTTATCCCTTACAGGTTGTACAGTTATGTGAAGTATTGAAAGTGGCTCCCCATGTCCGCATACTCCACCTTCCTCATTTAGCTTGTGGGCTAGACGGCTTGAAAGCTGTTGCATCACTGGTAGAAAACAACCCACTGGTGTCACTCAATTTAGCAGGCTCTCTCAGCTCTGGCACTCCTGTAAGATTGGCATTTGATGCATTAATTGTTTCCCAAAATTAAATCTTGTCCCTGCTTTAAATATCAATTAGTTTTTAATATTTATTTAGGTATAATATACAGTATATTGTAATATATGGTATAATCTTAATTGTTTGTAAGTTGGTATTTAATTTCATTCCCAATAGATTATGCTGTTTTTACTGTATTTTTAAATTATGCATTATTATAAAGACTTACTTTAGATGTTAGAAAGGTAAAAAGAAGGAATTTAAAATTTCAAAATTTCGCGGGAGAAGCATCTGACATTGGAAGTTCACAAAGTAAACATTGCACACCGCCATCAGTTGACAAAAATTCATACTAAACATTACGTATGACAAGTGGAAATATAGAAAATGGGAATTTATCAAAGGACAAAGTAAATTAGGAAGATAGAAGTAATTAGGAATATTTTACGAGCTTGAACGAGAAAGCCTCATGATTGTACGAAGAATACACGGTACTAGTTAATCACGAGAATACTCAGGATACTGTAATTAGTGAAGGGGTTAAAGGAACAGCTTCTTCTTCCTTGGGTTCAGTTCTTTACAAAAATTCTTTCTAGCAGAATAGGCATGCAGAGCAAAATTTGAAGTTGTGACCTTGTTTGTTCATATCTCTGAATGTTTGTAAGTAGGAGGATGGTTATATATATATATATATATATATTATATATATACTATAATATATATATAGATATATATACAGTATAGATATATACACACATATATATATGTATGTATATATATATATATATATATATATATATATATATATATATATATATATATATATATATATATATATATATATATATATATATATATATATATATATATATATATATAGTTATTCTAAGGATGAATGGATTAATCCATAATATAATAAGAGATTAAAGACATTGCTTTAATCATGCAATTGTATCTCATAGGTGGATGAACGATCAACTGGCACAGGAGCAAGCACCCCATCACCAACAAGAGAAGATGCCCCAGCACCATTATCATTCTGGAGCTTTACAGATGCACAAGGAAATACCAGATCGGTTTTTAATTCTCTCCCTCGCTCTTTCTACCAATCTCTGCCAAGAAGAGGGCGCTTGCACTCACTGTCTGCTGAAAAACGAAATTCAGATACAACCCTTCTTCAAAAGACTTCTTTCCCACCACCTGCTTGCAGTCCATTAGTTCATGCAAATGGATTTCATGAGGTAAGTATCTTGGAATAGTCCTGCAACATTCCTTGGAAAATTTAAGGTGAAGGTTTGATTCATTATGATAGTACCTAATTGCAGTTTCATACACCTATATATTAACCTTTATCTTTGGATTTGCTTCTCTGTAGAACTTATACCAACAAAATATCCTCTCAGTAACATTCGCATTGATTTTTTAGGAAATATTAGGAAAATAGATCAGGACATAAGCATAGATTTTTTAACAAAATTCAAGTCTATCACCTAAAACTCCCAAATTATTATGGTCTCCTAAAGATGCATAAAGACAGTATCCTACTAAGACATCATTTCAAGTGCCCAGTCAGATCTGTGGACCAAATTAAGCCAGTGAATTGTGACGGCATTATTTATAAGTCCAGTTAAGAAGGCATTTTTATATAGTTTGGTTCATTATAATTTCTGTAGGTTTTTGATCCCTGTAAAATGAATTACATTCTAAATGTGGAATATTGTATATTATAATATTTATATTTTTAAGGCTGTTTTAAATTACTGTATTATATTTTCCACTTAGCCATTATATTCAAACACTACCCTTATGTTTAGTTTCTTCAACAGAACAGCGTTTAAAACAACCCTTAAGAATATTTTTGGCTGATGAAATGTGTTATTACTGACTCCTTTTTCCCCTAACTTAATTTTACACATGGTGTGTTGACACAGTTTTCTCAAAAAGTTTTTAAGACGATGTACTAGACACTCAGGCACACTTGGTATAGTAATATTGCATGCTATACCTACTGAATTTGCCATAAGAGAGTTATATACCAAATTGAAAAGAAATTTGTATTTTTCCTAACAAACAAACCCACCCTTTCATATATGGAGTAATCCGTGCTTACCTATCTTCAGCTTTGAATCGTCTCTGAAAAACAAAATCCCCACGCTATACCTGGGTAACGTAGTGTGACCTGGATCTACCTACCCTCTTCCCTTGTATGAGTCAGCCTGTACGCAGCTGTGCTCATCCTCCTAGAAGGAGTGAGAAATTGAAACTGCATGGGGCGGTATGAAAGGGGTAATTTTACCTGTATGAAAGCGTAGGTTTGTATGTTACGAAAAATACGAATTTCTTTTTAATTTGGTAATTGTTCCAACACATATACAAACCTACACTTCCATATTTAGAGCCTCACCTGAATGCGGGAAGACAATCTGCCAGGTAAACATGTGAGAGCGTTCCTACTTGATACCCCAAGGGCATGCAAGAGGTGTATGCTGTGTATCATACTCACCCTTGGCTTCATGATGTTGCTGGTGATGTCTTCCCCTCCAGACAGAGCTCCCATAGGACTCTATGTCGTTATACAACCTGCTGAGCCACCACTACCGGGCCCAAGGTGAAGGTATCTGAGGACTTGTGTGCTTTGTCCATGATGTAGAAAGAGGTGAATATCTTGTCTCTTCCAGACTCTTGCCCAGAGGACCTGATCAACTGATTGGTTTTCCATAAACATCACCGACGGTCCTATCCCTCATGTTATGAGCCCTGACTCTGGTTGGACTTGGAACTCCACTACAGTCCAAGCAGTATGCCTCACAGTCACCTCTCTCAGCCAGAAGGAGATAGTGTTCCTTGAAATTTCTTGTTTTTCCTGACCTGTACTTAAGAAAAGTCTCCAATGGGCCGGTCTGTTGGTGGGATGTACATATAAGGTAGACTCTCACGGCTCTGACTGGGCATGGCGACATCTTGTTCTTTTTGCCCCTTATGAAGTCCTTTGATGAGGGGACAGAAAACCATCGAACTTTGGGTTGTGTGTGTGGAGGGGTTCTGAGTCTTCACCTCGAACTCTGGGAGGAAGGTTAAGCCAGTCGATGTCCACCCATGGGTGTGGGGAATGTTGTATGAGAGGGCATGCAGTCCCCCCACCCTCTTTATTGACACCATTGCCAACAGGTCTGACACCCTTCTGAGCGGGTCATAGGTGGTTTCCTCAGGGAGGCCAGGACCTTGGTGACACACCACTCCAGGGGTTTCAATCCTGAGGGGAGCAACTCTTCTCAAAGTCTCTTGACAATGTCTGACAGCTCCCGTGACATTGAAAGGTCTGTGCCCCTGGATTTGAACACTTGGGCATGGGCGGCCCTATAACCTGTAATTGCAGACATGGAAAGGTGCTCCTCTTGACACAGGAAGAGATGGAATTATGCCACATCCTTCAAAGACATTATAAGGGGATGGAGATCCCCCCCACTGAACCAACAAAGGATTACCTTCCGTTTTCTCTGGTACAGACCAAGGAAAGAGGGCCTGAGGGGCTGGCAACGATTGTGGCAGCTTCTCCTGAAAAACCTTTCTTTCTAAGGAGTTGCTGGATAGCCTCCACCTGTGGAAGATGGAGGGAGGCCACTGCCTGATGAAACCAGCCATTGTGTTCTTGCTTCAGCAGGGTAGGAGTGGGGGGGGAAGTTACCTTGGTATGTCCACCAGCAGGTGGAGGAGGTCTGCATACCATTCCGCTTGGGGCCACTTTGGAGCTACGAGCATCATTCTCAGACCTTGGGACATGAACAACCTGTTGATGACCTTCCAAAGTTGGCTGAACAGGGCAAAAACATACACATCAAGATTGTCCCATGGATGCTGGAAGGCATCCTGCAGGAAAGCCAGGGGAACTTGTTTCTCGCAGTGGCAAACAGGTCCAATGTGGAGCCAACCACAACTTGAGCAACCTGTCCATTACGCCTGTTCTACCATTCCATCCCCACTATCTAATCTGCCCTGCTTAGTTGGTCCATCACAATGTTCTTTTCCTGGGGATATACCTGGCTGCCAGCATCAGTCCCCTGGCCTCTGACCACTTATGCATTTTCACTGCTAAGTCGTTCAGGTTTTGGAACATTGTTTATGTATGCGACCACCAAGGTGTTGTCGCTCATGACAACGGTGGTCTTCCCTTGGAGGAGATCTTGGAACCGTTGGAATGCCACCCAGACTGCTCACATCTCCAAGATGTTGATGTGTTGTTGACGTTGCTCCTCTTCCCACATCCATGAAATGTACGTGCCATTCAGGTGGGCACCCCAGCACCTTTGGGATGTGCCTGCATATATCAGCATCTCCTGTAGCCCCTGCTGACGGTTGTCTGGGCTCCACCACAGCAGATCCTCCAGTGTCTTCCTTGTCACACTTATATCCCCATCCTGGCCTGTGAGTGGCATTCCCCCCTCTCCTTCATTCTCCATTGCAGGGACTGGATACAGGCCCTGCCCCTGTGTCCCAATTTTTTCAAGGACACCAGTTAGCCCACCAGGGCTTGCTACTTCTTCTTTGGTTGGCACAGGTTGGACAGTAAGGAGTTGGATACTTTTAGGAACTTGGTTAGCCTCTTGTGAAGGGTAGGTCCTTGCCCACACTGTGTCGAGTGTCATCCCTAGGTACCTGATCCTCTGTGTTGGTACTAGGTCTGACACTGTGGGGTTGATCAGGATTCCCAAGTCCCTACACAATTGCAGAACCTTGTACCTGGCCTTTGAGGCTTGCTCTGCTGAAGGTGCAAGTATGAGCCATTCGTCCAGGTACTTGTGTAGTCGGATACTTCTCCTGTGGGCCCACTCCGACATCTGTTAAAACATTCGGGTGAAAACTTGGGGGCCTGGCGTGAGGCCGAAGCAGAGGGCCCTGAATTGATATGTGACCTTCTGGGAGACAAACCTTAGGAACTTTCTGAAGGAGGGGTGCATCAGGATGTGGAGAGATGCATCTTGCAAATCTAATGAGACCATGAAGTCTCCCTCCCTGATCACTGCCAAGATCAACTACGCTGTCTCCATTTTGAACAGCATTAGTCGCAGGTAGCCGTCCAGGGTCGACAGTTCTATGACAGACCTCCATCCTCCTGATGCTTTCTCCACCAGGAAGAGGCAGCGATAGAAGCAAAGTTTGTTGTCCTCCACTACTTCTACCACCCCCCTCCTGTCCAACTCCTTCATGATATTTGCTACCAGCGGGGACCAAGGAAGGAGATCCATTTGCTTGGTCTCTGGGAGATTGTCTGACATATGCTCCAGGCATCCAGGCACAAGAAGCTGGGGTAATCCTCGGGTGTCACGTTGTCAGGTTCCACTGAATCCAACTTCCTGTGAACCTTAAGGATGAAGTTTGTAAAACTCCTCTCCTCATCTGGAACTTCCAGGAAGGAGGACTCTTCCCTATCCTCCAGGCTTGCTGCACCTCCCAGTGTAATGGGTAGCAGGGCGTCCATGTCTCTGTCCTGTTCCGCCAGGTAACAGCTGTTGTGGGGAGGCTGAGGCATATCTGGATCTACCTATGCTGTCCCTGCATGAGATACAACCTGAATGGGGTCTACATCTATTGGCGACATGAATTTGCTGCAAGGCTTATCCTTGCCTGCACAACGACACACTTTGGGCTTCCTGTTTTCTTCCATCACTGCAGGAAGAGAGAGAGAGAACACAAACACTAGGTATGTCAGGAAAACACAAACATGTGCAATCATGTGGGCACAGAATTCACTATTTTGACCCCTGGACTAATCCCTCTCAAAAAAAAAAAAAAAAACAACTTGGCACTACATTATTGAGGCTATACAGGCTGCGATGGAATCTCACCTAAAAAGAAGCAACACTTATTCTGCACATAATTCTCTTCACTCCGAGAGGAAGATGCGCTTGGGTCACATTCTAGTAGTCCACTCCTTGTCTTGCACCAAGGGACAAAAACCAGCACACCATGCACAGAAACAAAGATATAATTCTATAGACATGAAGGTGAAAACCATGTACAGCAAATATAGCCTGACTATATTAGACACAGGGAGTACATACTCCCAGTCACAAAGAACAGAGAACAGTATGAACAAGTATAAGAGACGACTAGGTAAAAGTGAGAATGCTAGATGGCTGCAAACACAATGGAAGAGTGTAGGTTGATCCAGGTCACACCATGTGACCCAGGTATAGCATTAGGATTTTGTTTTTCAATAATAACCAAAGATAGGTAAGCACAGATTACTTCATACAATAAAGCACAGGTTTGTATATGTATCGGAACAAATAAGAGTTTATAATAGCATAACATGACTTAGGAAAGCTTGGAGGAGTTGCTACTTAACACTGTAAGCGTGAGGGAGATAAATCAAAGTCAGAGGCAACCCCCTACCTTTTAGAATAAGTTTTGTAGAGGTACATCCAACCTAGACTGTGGGATTGTGGAGTAGGGTGGCTGGCTCT
This sequence comes from Macrobrachium rosenbergii, assembly GCF_040412425.1. Classification (NCBI taxonomy): domain Eukaryota; kingdom Metazoa; phylum Arthropoda; class Malacostraca; order Decapoda; family Palaemonidae; genus Macrobrachium; species Macrobrachium rosenbergii. The sequence continues at coordinate 21,148,286 of NC_089769.1, read as the reverse complement.
TTTCTTCTCTTTCCACTGAGCTTTTGAATAACAGATAGGTGATGGTACTCATTTATAGCTGGATAATCTGGGTAAGGAACAAATTACATCTCGGTGCTTTACCTTTCAGCCATGCCACCCCCAGTGAAGATGAGTGCCTACTTAGGGTTATATATTTCTTTTCTGAGTCATTTGTGATTGTCCTGTAACACTTACGTTTCAAAACCATACCTTAAGCATCCTTTGTGACTAGTTTGCACATTTTTTGTTTCTTCATTATACAAGGTTCCCACAGGCATCACAACCATTTACTTAACATTTGCATTGTCTGAACTATTCAGCTATTCTGTGAAATTTATTAGGGGATCCAGGTGTCAGCAGAATTTTATACATTAATGGATGCATCAGACACAAAAATAGTCATTTACTGTGGAATTTTAATGCATTAGAAAATGGACACACCATAGCATGGTCACCAAATGACTTAGGAAAATAGAATTTTATCAGCTGAACTTTTATCATTAAGCTGTTTTATTAATTTGCTCCTCTCTTTCTTCAAAGATTTTTTCAGCATTCCGGAACCCAGCATCTCGAGTATGTCATCTAAACATCAGTAAATGTACCTTAGGAGCCGAGGACCTTGTTTGTTTAGGTGAAACCGTTCGCTTTACTAAGTGTCTCTCATCTCTGCGTATGGAAGGCTTATCAAGATTAGCAGAAATAATTCCAGTGCTTATAGCTTTACAGGTATGTACTATTTTTAGTAAGTATGAAATACAGTATAGTGCATTATAAGAACATTTTCTCTTCTTTTTCTTGAATTCTTAGGTCATATTTATACTTTATCAAATTGCCATATCAAATTGCCCTCTGTCTGAATCACTTTTTAATGTATGGAGATACCTGCCTATGCCCAGAATGTGCTTTCTCTTTATTTAATTTTTTAAATGTGCTCCTGTATATGATGTACAGTATGTTTGTTGAAGCACTGTACATTAAAGTCAGTTTACTGTTATGGTATACTACTTTTATCCATATTGACACTGCAGCCTTTCAATTCATCTACCTTATAGATCATATCTATATGCATACTCAGTAACTGCAAGAAAAGGTGACATATGGAGCATTTTATTTGAAAAACTATGAAGGCCCCAATGAGGAACTAACTTACAACAAAAGGGGTATACTGTATTGGCCAAAAGTTTAATAACCTTTGATTTGACACAAGATTATTTTTTTTTTTTTTCCAGGAAAACACTACCTTGCAATTGCTGGACTTAACCTCACCTCATATCCTTCTTGGTGATGCAGCCTTGCAAGTTACTCTGAATGCTCTTGCTAAAAACAAATCGTTACGATTCCTCGTTTTGAATGGTTGGACCATTCAAGTAGAGGTAAGCTCTTTTGCACTAATATTGATAATCCATGTCAGGCCAACTTAAAGAAGCTGTCCATTTAACAGTTTTTCTGAGTTTAATACACTTCTTGTATTGGATTAAAAACAAAATGGAAAACATAAAAATGTGTGCCACATATAATATACTTATTATATGTAATTTGAAGATTTTATTTTTAAAATATATGATTTTACAAAAGCAACATAGATTTAATTTGAAATATCATTTTATTTACACTAAAATATATCCCAGACAAACATTACCAGAGGAAGAATGACAGTCCATGTCTGCAGTGCATGTGCGGTGTGGTCTTAGCTGTCATTCTAGTTTTTTCTTTTTATCTTAAAGCTTTGGCAATTTGGAAATGGATCAGAGGGGAAGGACAAATTAGAATAATTGATTGCTTTATATTTAGGAATTAATTAAATTTTTTTTTTAAAGAAATTATTTTTGTTTAATAACATGCCCATACTGAACTCAACTTAAGTTGGGGATATCAGTGAGTCTACACACCAGTCGACTGTTCTTATTAAGTTTAAAGTTTGTAACAACATATAACTACTGTAGACATTGGGAACTTCTTGTAGGGTAAGAACTCACATAGTTAGTTAACTTGCCACATGCATATGACATAGGAACAGGCAACCCAAGTATATCATAATGGGGAATTATAGTAGAGTTTGAGGAAGGTGATGGATGCTCTATCTCTCTAGAGTTCTTTCCAACAGAAGGGACCACTTATTCAGCTACTTTGACTGGCCCAAAAGAAATGTATCCAAACAATAATGTGTAATATAAATAAAGATGAGCAACTATTGTTTTAAGAACTCCAAGATCCCACCATTAAAACATTATTGACATCCAAATTATGCTTTGAAATTAATGATGTCAATAAAGTCCTTATCTCAAAGCACTGATTTTAAATTGATACTTTGCTAACCATCATATTTTCATAAACTACTGTATAAGGCTTGTCCCCTAAGCCACTAAGAAATTGTATTTCTTATGATTGACCTTCTAATTCATCATGGTTCTTTGAAGGTAAGCCTACAACAGGACAAAAGAGAATGCTAATGTTCTCAAGCATAATTTTTAAGTGAGGGAATAACAAAGGGCACTAAAATAATTACCAGTCATTGGGATTAGAACCTTTACAACAGTGTCAAAATACAGGTCAAGGGATCTATAGCTGGTTCATTTAAGGTAGATTCTTGGACCTACAAGACGTTTGTTTGGTGACCTCTGATTGGCTGGTACTGGGAGGTAGGCAGCTTGCTCACTGTCTCATTTTTACGTTTGTAGCTCAGAAAATTAGCAATGTGTTTATATTTCTTCATTTATTTCACATTTTGCACAAGATAGGAAAGTTTTGGTCATACCATAGGACTCGTTATTAGTTGTACAACTAAATCATGATTTCCTGAAATCAATAAGATAAAACACAAAGTAATTACGAGTAAAAGTGAAGAGAGAAGCATTTAATTATTTATACCTGTTTTTACTTATCATCAGATTTTGCATCATTCATGCGATCAAGATAAAATAAAACTTGTGTTTTCATACAGTAAATTCACCCTGAATATGCTAGTGCTTTCAGATTTTAGATGCGTGTGTGTTTTCATACAATAAATTTACCCTGAATACGCTAGTGCTTTTAGATTTTAGATGCATGTGATATGTGAAGAGAAATGAAGAATATGTCTTATTAAGTTGCATCTGTTCTTGACTCAGTTTGGCAGTAGTGCCGAGAGACGGTGATCTGCAAATGGCAAGAGCTTTGAGGTGCCATTGACAGTTGCCAATTATATAGTGATATGAAAAGTTTGCAGTTTCAACAATATTTACCGTATTATTATGTGATTACATTTTCTGTAAATAAATGTGTAGAATTTCCATTATGACTGTCGAACTTATTCACAAAAACACACAAACCTATATATGTATTATCCCTTGTGGTTCTTTGTGACTTACCTAATTATGTTGGATCTGGCTGCAGGATCATTGCGCCCTCCCCAGTTTAGGCATACTGCCTCTAATAATTACCTGGTATACTCTGAGACTTCTTTAAAGGAAACATTTCCAAAGAAAGTTAGTAATGTACTCACCTTTTGGATGTCGTGCAACTTAGGAAAGGAGTGAGGGTATGCATTTTTAATGAGGGAAGCTAAAATAATTCTCAGCCCATATAGTGAGAGTGGTTTGTTCTTCATAGGATGTAGGAAAATAGGACTATCTGGGATGTGAGCTCTTGATGCCAAAGCAGTCAAGAAGACTGCCTTTTGGAGCATATGAATTATAGTTGTATTTGGCCCATTGAATTGAGGGGATGAGAGGAGTCTAAGAACCTTATTTGGGCACTAGGGAATGGGAAGCCTTGTAGTGGCTGGCCTTTGCTGTGCAAAAGACTGGAGAAGGGAATTTATGAATTCTATATTAGAATCAGTTCCAAAACCATAAAGCAAGGGTTCTGACAGTGCCGCCTTGTATGCCATGATTGTTGTAATAGCAAGGCACTTAACCTCAAAGGATATTATAAAATGTAAAACTTTTTCAACAGATTTCAACTGGGCACTGTGTGGAGGTATCTAACCACTTGTTTCATATGGACTGGTATGCCGTATAGATGAAGTCCATAGTTTTTGCACTAGGTACCCAGCAATGTTAGGTAAATAATCTTCATGGTAGGCTAGATTTAAAAAATCCACACATAAAGGTTACAGCTGAGCTGAGAAAGGAGATTGTGTAGATGACTTCCCCTCCTGCCTGGGATAGAACAGAGGACGATAATTGAATCTATTTTCTTACCCGTTGTTGAAGAAATAAGGAACCATTGACTGTTCTGCTAATTCGGGGCCACTAGGTAAGCGGTTCCATTGAAAGCTAGTGGATTGTTCAAAGCTTTCAAAATCTGGAACAATGGAGGAAGAAAACACTATTTAAGGAACTACCTGCTAAGGAACAGAAACTGCACTTTTATCACTTATATTCAGGAAGGAATTAAAAAAAAAAAAGAAAATTATACATTCACTGAAAATGATTAGATTGATGCTGGGAAACAACATCCCTGCAAACAAACTAGGGAATTTTGGACAGAGCTAGGAAGAGTGTTGTAGAATTACAAAGTATAACACGGTTGTTGGATGGATACCTATGACATGTATTATAAGACTACCATACTTTTTTTGTCTTAGACGAAAGACCAAGTCTGGGGATATTTTGGATGCAAATACAGTATAAGATAAGAAAATAATAGGTTAGTGGATTATGATGACACAAATAAAGTCCAATTTATTCCTACATAAATATAGGCTATCATCTTTTATAATAGGAGATATCCTTCAGTGTGATTTGAGATGGTTGGTGAACGTGGTAGCAAGGTAGTTAATTGCTAGTAAAAGGGGTAAGTGGGGGCATACTGCTCACTCATCTACCAACATTATCTTCTGCTGTCATTCATTGCAGATATGCTTCCACGTCTCACCTTGTGTGGTCATTGAAAATCCAATTTTGACATTGTCTTAATCCATGTTATGTTAGTAAAATGAACAATGATTGTGCAATGTAGTTTCTTATAGATTATACTGTGTTATATTTTATGCTCTTTTCATATGAATCACAGACCATCATTAAGTATCAGTGAGTATTTATTCATTAATCAAGGTGTTTATGGTGGGATACAGTAATTCTTTATGTACTTTGACAAAAATTGATTTTGCACCTTATCTCAAAGGAACCTATAGATAATACACAGTGAGAAAACAATGAATTATGAAAGATAATGCAGATAATAGGGTTGAGATTTAATTAGAAGAAATGGTTTCCTGTTCAGTGCATTCAAGAGACAACTGAGTTGAACAAATACATTCTAACATCTTGATCTGACAGAAGCTTTTTGACATGAAAATTTATTTTTATATTTATGGGGTTAAATTTCAACATGAGCATAAAATACCAAAATTGCCAAGAGGTCTACCAGAATACCTATGTTGTATTAGATTTATGTCATGCTAGAATGAGATAAAAATTCAAAAAATTAAAAGCATACAGGACATTTTCTGATAATTTGTGTAAGTCAGTGTCCTAAGTTGTGTATAGGCACAGTAATAATTTTACAAATAAATAAAATTTTTGTTCTCTAAAACTGAATTTTTCTAGGTCATCTGTGGAAACAAGATTGATTTAAAAGAAAATGAAGATGCAGACCTGTGTTAGTTGTGTCAGAATTTTTAGAGAGAATTGGTGATTGCTAAGAATATTCATGTGCATTCATAGCTGGCCCGATAACAGCTTTGTAAATATTACCCAGCAAAAATGGATACAGTACTGTAATCTGTTTTGTAAATTATAGTTCAAGTTAATATGACTATACTTAGGCTGCTGTACTGTTGGACCTTTGATATGTCTTTCATACAGGTAATTTCTTTTTCAGACTGAAAGATCCTTGCGAGAGTTCGTTCAGTTTTTGACTGTTACTGAGCTGCAGCATGTTGACTTGGGAAGTTGCCGTGTCCTAGTAACAGTTCATGAAGGAGCATTAGCTAGGCTTTCAAGACAAGATGATGTTATTTCAGCTTTGCAAGAGGGTGTTCCACCACTTGACAATAATACTTTAGCATTCCTAAACTTAGATCATTTTGAGGTATGATTCCAGTATTGCATTTTATTGTGCTCTTTATTTGTAGTTTCAGTCCAGATTTTTTTCTCAATTAATGGAAGATAAGATTGAAAGACTTTTTTTTAGCATTATGCAAAGAATTGAGTGTACAGTACAGTGTATGTACCATAAATTACAAGGCTTATGAATTTAAGTGGGTCAGAGTAATTTCATTTACAGTATTACCTTATTTACATACAAGGTTTGGCTTGTACAATCAAACTACAAGATTTTTTAAACACTTTATCTAATACGGTATAGCACTTGGATGCTACTTCTTTTTTATATTCCATATATTAATTAATTTGAGAACAAAATTCTTATAGTATGAAAAGTAGACTCAGTTAAAACAAGTAAAAAATTAAACAAATAATTTATTTTTTATGCAGGTTTTAAGTATTTTTTCTGAATTAATATGAAATATTTCATTATGTTTAGATATAAACAGTCTTGTCAACCATGCTATGGGATCATCACTTTTTTTTAAAGATCTTAATGTTTAAAGAATAAATGTTATTTTATGCAAATAAAAAAGTGGAATATATGATGTTATCAAATTAGAATCTTATTAAAGATCTTTCTGTTAAAGTACAGAATGTTATTTTATGTTAGCAAACAAAATATAATCATTACAAATGTATAAATTATAACTTTTATGCCTAAACTAAAATACAGTTTGCTTGATTGATAGGCAGTAAAGCATTGAAGTACGAGGATCGGCTGGCATGCCTGCAATGCCAAGTGCAGAGTGGATCAATTTGGATGCATGATAACTTATAAATTTTACATAGTTTTGCCAATTTTCTTTTTAATTCATATAAAATGTAGAATTGAAGCTGAATATTTTTATGAAAATGAAGGAGAAATCAAACATTGTACAGTATATCACATAAGGAAATCGGGAATATTTCTGCAACTGAATGGTTTAAATGGAGTCACTTTGGCTTAGACAGAATGGTAACGGCATGTGAGAGATTGTAATGAAGTCAAGTGGGCAAATATGGGAGGCTTTTCAGCACCATGATTATCACCAATATATTTGCATAAAGACAGTAAATGAATATCCTGTTCATTATCAAAACCTAGTAGCCCACAAGTGCTTATTGACAAAAAGTACATTGCATATTACTGTATATGTTATTCCACTTTTCACAGATCAGGCAAGGATCAATAGACATAGCCAAATGTTTATATATTAATATTCAACGTTTTTCTATAGTTTGTTAATGATAAGAAATTAGAGTGTAATAAGTACGTAGTTTGGTTTTATGATGCTGTGCAGTACTATGCAAAACTTACGCAAACTCTGAGTGCTGAAATAGAAACCCTCTCCAGGCCAAGTCACAAAAATAAATTCTTATAAAGAAATTAAACATAGTGAAAGAATGATAATAATTTTAATTTCTTTCAAATGGAAATGCTATAGCTCGGCTACCAGGATAATGAGTGCCAGCATAATATCCATTAATAAGTGATAAGAAGCTGTGACCATGACACATCCTCTGTGCAATGAGTGGTAGTGTCTTTGTGCACCTGCAGTGCCTGGCAAATAGTTTCCAGACACCACTTGCTGAATACTGTTTGAAACATTAAGGGATTGTACAGTACATCAAAAGTCCAACATAAAAACTTGAATGGAGAGTAGTTGTATGTTTTTCATACTAATGCTTGTGCTTTGGAAGGTTAGCTCTTGAAAGAGGCTCTTAACTCACTAGTTGGTCTTAAGTCCAGGTCTGCAATTTGTATACATTCATGATTTTCCAGTCTGCTTTACCGTCTAATGTAGTACATTACTTTACTGTACTTGATTGATGTAGTGTTTTTATAGATATATTTATTTTTGTCTTTCTTTCTGTTATATATTCTCCTTACACTTGTCTAGATTACTTTATTTATGAAACCTGTACTGTATATTAATCATTACGATTGTTTTGATTTTTTCAGGTTACCTTAAATAATAAAGTTGTTCTACGGGGACCACAGCTGCTCTTTATGCTTAGACATTTCCCAAAGCTGGTTGATGTTTCATTAACTTCAAATCTTGGTGCTGACGTCATAGATGATGCAACAACTCACAGACTCTTTGCTTTAATGCCTGGATCATTCCCATTCCTCAGACGCTTAACCCTTGGAGGTTGGGTGTTTTCTTTAGACAACTGTGAAAAGGTATCTGTTACTATCATTGCTTTTGATTAAAATGTTAAATCTGTGAACAGCAAACCTTGTCCATGAGTATTGTTTGTTTGTATTATTGGCCTATGTGATGGAGAAGAAAATAAACAGTTTACAAACACTAATCAGCATCCATGAAATCTGTACTTATTTATTGATATTTTCTATATATTTGTTCAAATTGCAAACCATTGCCTTACTAGATTAAATAGGAATTTAACAGATTCATTTTGTACTTCCATAGGGTTGAGGGACATTCTTCACCTTTTGGTATGATCCCCTTTCCTTCATATCATTGTGTCATTATAAAGTACTTTCACTGCAAACCCATAACTTATACTGTAATCTAATTTTGTGGTCCATGAAATATAAGATATATCAGTCTTTTTTTTACCAAACAAATGAAAATCATCAGCAGACAAGTAGCTATGTACATGTACCATTGGATTGCTAAATTCCTAACCTTGTTGGTTTTGGAGATCTCCAGACTTAACTGCACTTTCTTCGGCATTGCCCTTGTTTTCCACATTATCAGCAGTTTTATTATTTCATTTAACCTTTCCATTTGACTACCTTACTGCTGTTTACTTTCTGTGACATTGATTGAATAACCCTCCATTTCAAGTGTTTTAAATCTTTGCCAGCGAGACGATTTTAGCCACCCTTTTGTTGGGTAGTAAATGCTGGAGTTCATCTGTAAGTACATTATTTTTTCATGTTATATAGTGATATTTGTGCTGATCTTGTTTGGCTACCTCAGATTTTCCAGTTTCAGTACCTTTTAGACAATTATTTTCTTTTTTTGTAGTGATTTTTGCTTGATCAGTACTGGTCAACTTGTTTACTAATTTGGTTTGTACTGTATGTAGTTATAATTAGAGTTAAGGTTTGTGTTAAGTTTTAAGGGACTTTTTCAGTTTCTTTACATGACAAGAGCTATTGGTCAATTGTTGACTGTTATTTTCATTGTTAAGTGCAGGTTTCTAGTTTAGGTATTGGAATTTATGTCAGGTACCAGCAGTATTCTATCTTAGTTGTAGGTGTTATTGGAATATTTTGCTTACAATAACTCTGGATAACTTGATTCATGGATTGTGTCTCTTCAGTTTAAGAGTGGTAGTTCTTTTTCTTGATTGTTTGTGATTTGTATTGATGTTTGTATCCTTTATGCCTTTTTAAATTGGTTTTTGCATTTTGCCTCTTTATCCCTATTTAAGTACAAGACACCTCAGCATGGGTAGACAATCTTGACAGGGATCTGCATCTGTTATTTGCTTGGGTCAGGTCTGCATCCTTAACTAACTTGTTTTATTAGCAGAGATTGGTTTATGCCCCAGTAAAACTGCCATCTTGGCAGGAGGCACTACATCAGCGGTTCAAAAGTGTGCCAGATCAGATTAGTTCAGCAGCTGTTTCCCATCCTTCAGCAATCTGTGAAGACAGTCAACACAATACAGTCAAACAAGTTCCCTGTATGGATAATACTGCAGCTAAGCTATAGTACAATGACTACTTTTGCTATCCCAGTACACTCAATTTTTGATCCTGTGGTAGATAACCACATCTAGGAGGAGGACGAATACACAGATAAACTGGTGGCATTTTCGTTTACTGCATTCCAGATATGGTAATTGAAGGATTCGTTTGTTTCCGACACAACATGATCTGAGGACTGTTAGCAAAGACCCTTTCTTAACACTTTGCCATCCCATTCTTGCCTGCCAAACCCTTCAAGAGACGGGACCACTTTTTCTGCCCAGGAAAACTATCAGGGTCTTCCTGCAGGTGACTAATTAGTTTAGGGTTAATATATCCATACAAAATACTGGGACTTTCAGCATCTATGCCTCCCACGTAAATAGTGATTCAGGCATATATGTTTATTTGGGTTGTGATGAAACAAACTTTTATAATACAAAACAAGTTTTTTTCTTTCAAAACAATTAATCATGAGTGCCCCCCCCCCTCTCAACCCCACAGATCTTGCTGCCCTATATAGACTTTCAGGAAAAATGAGGTTATTAAGTAATACATACCTGAAGGTCCAGAGCATGTGTGTGTATATATGTGACAGTTTGTGTGGTGAGGCCACTTCTTCAATGTGAGACCACCTTTCTGTCTGGCAGGCAGATGACTGATGATCATATAGAATTATAGATGAATAATGGGTTTGTATGATGAAGTTTGTTTTATGCTATAAAAAGTTTTATATAGTCTTTTACTTAAAAATAATCTGTTAACTTATTTTGCAGTTAATGCGTGCTGCTGGGAAGCAGCTAAGAGGTAGCCAGTTAAGGGAGGTCCTACTGTCTGGTGTTGAAGTACGAGAATCAAGTGGCAAGCCTGGCATGGAGCACACACTGCTTCAAGCTCTTACCACAAATCTTCATCACCTTTCCTTGCTTTCTCTGTCAGGTCTCAAGCTGACAGCCACTCAAGCAGCTATCTTTGGCAAGGTCTGTTCAACAAAGATTTACTCATTGCTTTCATTAGTTCATTCCTTAAGATACTAGCAAAGAGCCTGGTTTACATAGTTATTTAAGTGAAACAGCAAATTTTTAACTGTTCATTACTGATCCTGATGTATTAGATATTTTAAACAAAGTAATGAATAATTTATTACTTCTTTATTTATGTGTTAATCAGCTCTCTGTGATTCATTTTTTAACTTTATTTTTTATTGCCATTATTACTCCTTGTTAAATCATTCAGAAGTGCGTTGACAACTTAAGTAGCTTGATTGTAATAATAATAGGTTATAACTCAAAATGTTATTACTTATCACATGGCTCACAGTAAAGAAAATTATAAAGAATTTGAACTTGTAAATGCTTTCAGATAAGCATGGGGAGAGAGCAAATACTATGCAGATAAATATGTGATGAGGTACAGTAATATTGTACCATCATTACTGTAAATGTAGATTGCTTCATGGCAGTCTTATTATACATGTTGTTCCACGTATGTACAGTACTTATGTGATTTTGAATTTTCTCAGCACGCAGTTTCTTGCCTTCCAGCTGTTAGAAGAGTTATCAGTCATGTGCAGTGTCTGAACCCATTCTTAGGAACCAACTACAGTACCCTCTTCACTGTGTCTGTACTGCCAAACACAGCTCCACCCATCTTATTTCTCAACACCCTCAGCAGTTTACAGTCTTTTGCTTCCATATATCTGTTTATCTTTTTCTAGTACATTATTTATTGTTTTCTTTTTGCAAGTTTTTGTGTATATTTTTGTTCACTAACCAGCAAATGAGTCTGTTCATTTGTTAGGGCTAAGGGGTAGATTTCATGATGCTATCTCATGTTTCTTGTGTGCTTTGTACTTGTTAAACTTTTTATACCTCACTTATTTTAAGTGTTTGGCATTATTATTATTATTATTATTATTATTATTATTATTATTATTATTATTATTATTATTATTATTATTATTATTATTATTATTATTACCTCTCATCAAGATCCAATCCATGACTCCCAAATGAAAGGCAGGAGCACTACCAACTGATTCATAAAAGTCATGACAGAAGTTGGAACCTTGGCACTTACACATTTACCTGGCCAAGCTGCACACCTTGCAGACAATGTCTGAGTCTCTGTGTCAACAAGCAGTGGATATCTCAGTAGGAGCAAAGGGTCATAACACCAGGATTGTTCCAGTGTTTTTTAAGGAAGGCACAACAAGATGGAGGACAGTTCTTTGAACTAAGGCCATGTCTGCTGTCAGAATGTCTCTACCCCCAGTACTCAGCAGAGCACTTTGGATTTATGTGACATGTTGTTGGTGGACCTGCTCTCCAGTTTAAAGTAAGTGAAACCAGACCTAGAAGCCTGGAAACTACTGGACATATTCCTGGAATAACCCTGTTGTATATGCCTTCCTACAGTTCTCTCATCAGTAGGACTAGTTAAACTAGAGGCTTCCAAGTGCATAAGAATGATGTTGGTTGCTCCCCTTTGACCACAACAGACAGATGGGCCTACTTTAGATGCTGACAGGACACCCCAGGTGTCTACTGTCTGAGAAGAATATTCTTAAGCAGTCACACTTAACAGGATTAAACAGAAACCTTTGGTTGCTTTGCTTACACACCTGGAGATTATTAAGGAAGGTATTGAGAGTTGAGAATTTTCATAGGAAATGCTGCATTCAGCACCCTTCACCCAAGTCTGCCTTGCCTCGATTGGCAATGTTTACTAGTCAAATTGGAGTCAATTCTGGGATTGTTGCAAAGAGAGGATTGTAATCTGGTCCAGTGATATCTGCCTTCCCCCTCCTTGTTTTCTGCAAAATAAGTTTTCAATCTTGGTGACTCATTAATATAGGGTCACTCTCTCACAGGTCCTAAATAGGATTTCTCCTTGGTTTTTGCAAGGTTTTGCCATAGCATTCTATGCACCTCTGCAGGAATCTTCTCCTTAGGACCTCGTGGTGTTCCTTTTATCATTTGCCAGTTCATAGAGAGTCAGTGAGTAGCTTCCTCTGTTAGAGTTACCCATGCTAGAATTTGGTCATCTATAGGCCTTTTGTTTGCTTTGAACTTTGTGATGAATAACCAGACATCCAACAGTCAAGAGTGCACTACTGCACCTTTTACTGTTTCTTCCTTGTCATCAGCTACCAGCAACAAGGAGGATCTTCTGCCATGTCCTTAGAGGGCAACTCCTGGCTGCTGCTTTGTATCTCTCAGGAGAAGGAGCAAGTCTCCAGGAACATTATCCCATTCAACTGAGGGAGGTGATGTGCCAGAATAGGCATTACAGGTAATAGTGAGAGTTCATGAGGTGAAAGTCCTCTCAACTTCATTGGCTTTTAAACATATCATTGAGATTTCAGTAGTGTGCAAAATGGAAATGTAGAGATGTCTGCATTTACAAATTTGAATATCATGCACAAATGTATGGGATACTGTATTTGCTTCAGGGCCATTATTCATGACGTGCCAAATTTTAAAGCATAAAGCTCATTTTTATACAGAAACCCAGCAGTCATGTGCTGATCTCTCTTTCCCTGACTCTCATTTCTCACTGTTTTACTTTCAGCTTAGACAAACAGTGAAGAGGGTAGCTGGTTCCTACAATGGATCCAGGTAGGACATGCATGAGTGCTCACTTTCTTCTGTTTGGAAGACTAAAGACTGTGCTGGAGGCCAATAGAGACTGCAAAAGTGAACATGATAGCTTGGTTTGTATGAAAAAACTAATTTTGTGTTTAGAAAATTTACTTTTAAGAGTTGCTGTAAATTTACTTTTCATTTGATTTTGACAGACCATCCGTGACAAACTTGCAACTAATACCTTGGAACTGGAGACTCGTGGTCTGGGATATGCTGCTATCAAGTCTTTGAGACAAGCTGTCACAGATGGTGGCAGATTTGAGTTTGAATTCCTTGGTGGTCCTTCAGGAATGTATAAACTTAAAAAAATTGACAGAAGGGAAAAATTAATTGGGAAGTGGGCTTGTGTTTCAACACTGGATCGTCTGAGTGACCTGTAGAAAAGAGAAACTGTGGCAGAGTAGTTTGTGTATATAATATTTTAGTTGAAGGGCATACTCAGTTTCATCATACATAATACTGGAGGATTTTTAAACCAGGATATAAAGGGAAGGATAAAGACATATGATAATGTGTGGTGTAAATATATACAGTATACACTTTGGGTGTGGATACCCTTTGTATCAATTTATCATAATAGCTGCTTACAAAGACTGGCCCTTCCATTCATTTCAGCACTAAGATAGTGTGATAGGAGACGTGTTGAATTACCATCTCACTGTGCTAGACTTTTGTTACCTTGAGTAAGTGTAAATCAGTGGCTTACAGTGCTGTGAATAGGTGCCGTTTGTTGATTGTACCCTTTTGTAAAAATTGTAAATAGGTATATATATATATATTATAAATATACAACAATATTATAAATAAATATTATATGTTCTATATTAAGTTAGTGTTCAGCAAAACAAAAATTGTACAACCCTGTGATTTCAGTCTTAGATCATATGCAGAAGGTGCTTTTTATCCCTGTGCTTCCAAGTAGTATCTACCTTAGTCTATTATTCTTTATCTTTGATATCTTCTAAAATTGACATTTTGAGTGGAAATGAATGTTTCGCTGTAACCTATTTATTATTTTAATTCAAACTTTCATTTTAAGGACACTTCCCAAAAAATGTCAACAATTTGTTTTAGCTTACCCTGTCGGACCATGTTTTGAAGAAATTTTTATATCAAGAATATTATCACCTTTGTACTTGATGTACTTGTCTCACAACTTTCTTTGAACTTATATTTTTTTAAACCAATTGTTTTTGTGTGTGGCACACAAGAGGGAAATATATGTCTAATGATAATTGAATAGAATAAGGATTGTATGACTGTTTAAATGTACAGTGTAAGCATTATAAAGTTTCTATTTCTCACTGAAGGTTTAAGTTAAATGGAACAAGTATTGTTAAAGTTTCTCTGAAATATGTTTGTTAAAATCACTATAGTGAATATTAAGTTTTTAAAGTGGACAGTGGTGTTAGGCCATTGCTAAAGTACAAGAGATTTTTTTTATGAAATGGTGCCAATGAGTCTTCATAGGTATATAAGGTCCCACTTAGTTTCTGAGTGAATAATCAATACCTGTATGCAGCTAATGTCATGTGAATGCTGACTGTATATTCATCTCTTTATCTCCCAAGAGTGGCATTTACAGGGGATTTTTTTTAAACTGTTTAGTGCAGTACAATGTGGAAGGTAAGATCAAAGTGTGTTTTCATTTATTTTTGTCTTAGTGGGAAGTATTAACAGTTGGTGTCATTTTACATGTCTTTTTCAGTAAGCTTCATACAATATTTTCTTTTAAAAAGATCGGAGAATCATGATTTGCATGAAGAAGAGATATTATATGTTGCCACATTTATCAAATGTGATCAAGATCGGAGGAAGTTTTTCATGAGATTTTATGTTCAGAAATATTTATGGGTAATTTTAAAGTGAAAGGCTACCATGAAATTGCTGTGCTTTGTTGCACTACTTTATCATGTTGATAAAGTTGAAGCTTTTCAATTTAAGGTTCAGTGTTTTATGTATCTCACACATGCTGCTTCATGCATGTGCACTATTTATTAGGATACTGTATTATCAATATTTAACTAGTTCAGTAAATGTGCAATTTTAATCCTCAGCTACTGGAGGAATTATGTTTGGTGTCACAATTCCCTTTAGTTTTTAAAGTTGCATATATTGTATAGTTCCTCCATTACTGTGTACTTATTGTAGGGTTCCCTAGGTTAACAGGCAGATAAATTAGAACATACAGCAAATTTACATGAAAAAGACATGATGGTGTTACATTTTTGGGATGGTGCACTGATGTTGATTTTTCTTTATTAATGTACAATATTTCACAATCCATGGTCTTCACTTCTTAACTGGAGTGTAATGAATACAAGTCTTTTTTTGGCAAATCATAATGTCAATGTTATTTTCCATTGCTACATTATAAAAAAATCTTAAAATTCATTGATTACTGTGCCTTTTATCAGTAAAGATCAGCAGGTTTAGTAGTAAATTATTATTTGTAAAATAGATATTTCAAAAGTTGTTGTTGTTGATGCACATTGAAGAGTTTATTGTTGGGACACTGAAGGTTAGATAGAATCTCATAAATATAAGTTAGTGAAAAAAAATTACTGGTCTCACATGTCATTCTGTAGCTTTTTAAAACTAAAGCTTTACCAATTCTGTATCAAGTATGTCATGCATTTGTAAAGCCCATCTAGATATTGCTTTTCATTGTCTTTTGGCATGAAATTTCTAAATTTATTGCAACTGAAAGGATTAAATTTTTTGGTTCAGTTTTACATAGGTTTTAATTTCTGTTTTGATTTGAAATCAAAATACAGTACTGCTCTGATATTTTTGGACAACTTTCTTAGAAAAGCAAAGAGGAGGGATAATACATTATTTGCATGTTACAGCATTTCAGTGAAATGTTTGGTATATGTTCTCTATACATTCATTGTAGTTGAACAATAGTAGTAATGGGTAGTCGAACACTTAATTTTTTAATACTGTATAATCATTAAGTTAGAATATTTTTATTTTTTTATGAGAATCCAGTTCATGTTTGATCATTTTACTTGAATTTCATTATTAAATATTTTATTTTAGGCTTGTAAATCATGTTCATGGATATTCACTAGTCATTTTGCATTTTTCTTTATTTTGATAGTTTTATCATCTTTAACAAAGGTTAGTTTAGGTAATAATTTTAGCATTTACAGGAGGTTCAGGCATTTATACAGTATGCAACTCCAGTGCACAGGGTTGTATGATAGTGTCAGTTACCCAGGGTGTAGCCAAGATTTTATGTCCCATATTGTACATATCAGTTGTAAAGCATTATTTACCCCACAGTATTTTTCTGGTTGTGCTGCGCCCCATCCCGTGATAAGAATAAATATGGATCTGAAATTTTTTTTTTAAATCCTTTGATTGTACATCATTTAGCATAAAATTGTTTATTAGCATCATTTTCATATGAACCAGAAACCATTTTAGATTTACTGATGCTTTAATACCTGTCAGGACACAAACCAATTGCTGGTTTAGAAAAATTTCTCATTTTTTACTGTTTCAGATCAGTGTCTTAAGCATTCTTTGATTACGTTTTTCTTCCACCTCATTATCATTGTTACAACGAGTTGCCAATTGGTTTCCATTATGGATATTATTCTTCAAAGTATAGGCTGTTTAAGAACTTAAATGCATTGATTGGTTTTAGCAAGTGTTTGTACATCCTGGCGTTACCAAAGTTTACAAACGTCTTAAGTTATTTTGTCATGGTATCAAATATAAAATTATCCATTTCCATATTATCCTTTGCATGTTCACAGACAGAACTCGTTACATTATGATTTTAAGATTACAGCGATAACAAACTTGATGAAAGAGACAAGGAGAGGTATTGGTTGTCATCTTTTATTACAAATAGTGGTAGTACAATATGTCCATGTATGCATTGTACTGTACTTTATTTTTCTCATTCATTTGCAGTGTGTAAAATAAATCTTATATTGCAGAAAGCACTTACCCTTATAGTGCCTACCAATTTGGTATGAAGCGATGACTGACTCTGAATATACCAAGATCATGTTACTGTATTGTATCTGTAAGATATGATGCCTATACTGTGCACTACATGGAACACTTGAGGCAGCATTGAGGCCCTTTGAAGTGTCCCTTCAACTGCTAATTGCATTGCAGTCTGCCTTTTTATTTTTCATTTGTATTCCCTTACATCAAGACTTACAAGTGTCTATATATGATTTTAGGGGTTGATTAAGTATTTAAGTAATAATAGTCTTATTCTTCCCTCTTATTCATTATGAATATTACTCTTAGTATAATCAGAAGAAATTAAGAAGATGTAAGCATATGATTTTTAACTGCAAAACATAGAACTTTTGTATTGAGCTGGATACCTGTTTGTATTGGAAGCAATTGAAGTGCAGCTCTGATTGTTATAACCCCATCAAATAAGGAAGTACGTACTGTACTTGAATTGAACAGGACCAAAGTAACTGAAGATCTTCAGTATCTTCCTTAAGGTGGAAGGCTCTTGAATTCTTATAAATTTGGCAGTCCAAGTTGAAAGAGTAACAGACAGTCATTTAAACTGAAGTCTTGCAGTCTTGCTGGCAGTGTAACTATTCATTTTTACAGGGTACAGGTGTATCATCTTTCCTTTAAATCCTCCCCATATGGGGTTCCTACTTTCAGTGTACCTTGTTAAGCACATTGTGGACAGTATGTATTCCAAATTAGGTACTTTAAGATTGCCCTCCCAGAAGAAAGACCCCTCAAAAATCTAATCTCTCACTCTATAGGATTCTGTAACTTCATTTTTACCCATTTGAGAAAGAGAAGGGCATTAATCCATCTGGCACTTTGTAGATAAAGTTAAAGGTTCTTTTCAGCCATCTTGTGGTCCTGTTGTATTGTTGTTGCTGATGCCATTTACGTCTCATCACTTCCTTCTTTTCTCACACATCACTGTTCAGTTTCTTTAACTTTACCTTGTTCCAGTCTCTGCATTAGGACAAAACCATAGGATGAAGTGTATGAGTCTAGAGTATGACTCAGTGAATGTGTTAAACTACCATATGGTAATAATGGAGATAACTGTAATAACAAAATTGGCTTATGGCTAACATAGGGAGGAAGTTTCTGGAAACTGTTGTCTTGTCAATGTAAGTACTGATTTGTGGATGATGTAGCTATACTATTCTCATATCTCATGCCTGGTCACACAAGCTTGTGAGCTAACAGATATTTCCATTCATTTACAGTCACCAGTCTAGGTAATGACCAGACCATATGTATCCTAACTTTTGCAATTAAGAGACCATTAAAGTATGCAGGGCTTAACCTCTGTTGTTAGGGGCCTGGCTTTTGTGAACTATGATGTGCATTCTCTGTCTTTAATGTGCGGTGCTGGAAGTCCTTGCCCATCAAGCTAATTGTCTTTGAACCACCAGATACTGCATGCAAGCAAGTGTTGGACACAGGGTAATTCACCAACTCAGGGCTTACCTTCATATGATGTTAAAAGAAGAGCTAGAGTATGAAGCAAACCAAACAATGGCAAAGAAAAGAAAGGACTGGCCCATCAATGCTAGGGTAATTGTGAAATCTGAAATAGAATAAATTTTTGGAAGACTACAATACTGAAAGCCAGAAGAAAGATAGCCTGTTATATGTAGTGAAAGTCTACTTTGTCTCATCATAGTAATTCTGTGTCCTAGGCAAACCAGGAATTCTATATCTTAGAAAGGGTGAGGTAAGTCTTCCTTTTCCTTTTTCAAAAATTATCAGTCTCTCATTCCTTTGGATCATGCAAGAAATAATAGCTGAATTCATTTTGCTACTGGTAAAACTCTGTTAATGTCAATGTAACCTGCATGGGACTTGTGTCCATAGGATGTGTATTGACAACCAAGAGTCGACTAACCTCATGAAATGCCAGATCATGGTAAATCTGTTAAAGGATAACCTAGGCTACACAAAGGGGAGTAAGATTGATGATCCAGTTTGGGGTGAAAGGAAGAATAAGATTGCAAGCACTGTAGGATGTGGTAGACAAAAAAAATATCCACTTCAAATGCAACTTACTAATGCTTACCTTCTCGTATTACTTTAAAGAGGTCTTTAAGCACATTTTGTTATGGAAAAATTAACCCAGCTTACTCAAATAAAAAACTAAAGAGCCTGTAATAATAAATCTTGTACCAAATACTGTAAAGAGAAAATCCATTATATTGTAGATTCAGCTAAAAACACGGGTATTAAGTGTGGAAATAAATTTTCTTTTGAACTGATATAATAGTAACTTAATAAAAGAAAAATAAAATAAAATCCTGGACGTTTCGTATAATAGCTGAATGAGTGATTTTATGTTAGACTCCATGATACTATGAGGGAGAGAGAGCAAGACAAAATAGGTTTATGAAGCTGAATGTGTGAACAACTAAACATGTATCTGTGCAAGGGAGTAAAAACTTATATTTTATAATGGTATCTTATAATGTATAAAAGGATAGCATATACACTTACTGTACTACATATCAAAAATGTTTTTGACATACAATGCCATAGAGATATAACACAAGACTTTAACAAAATAATCCCTTTGTATATACTGTATATATATATATATATATATATATATATATATATATATATATATAATTATATATATATATATATATATATATATATATATATATATATATATATATATATATATATATATATATATATATATATATATATGTATATATATATATATATATATATATATATATATATATATATATATATATATATATATATATATATATATATATATATATATATATATATATATATATATATAATGTATATATATATATATATATATATATATATATATATATATATATATATAGTATATATATATAAATATATATATATATATAATGTGTGTATATATATACATATAAATTATTATATATATATATACATTATATATACACATACATTATATATATATATATAATGTGTGTATTTGTATTTATAAATGCATATATGTATATGATATATATGTATATATATATTTTTACAAATATCGCTGCTAGATCACTAACTCTTAAGTCCTTATGGGAAAATACCAGAGAGTAGGGGAAATAGGTATACCCATAGACCTAGAAGTGAGAGGAGAGTTTTAGCCATTAACAGTCTCACCCTCCTGAAGGGCTGGGTTTAATGTGTCCCACAGGAACACACTCAAGGGTTAGATAGCTGCTTTCCTGTCACAGTCTTAGGATTCAGTCTATCTCCAGCTGAGCTTTTCGACCCTTTTCTGGCCACACGTCTCCTAATCCCCAGATACACGCTGGCCTTGCAGCCTGGAGTGATGCCCCCAGCAACAACCGAGAGCTTAAAATGCTGGGGTCACCACCATCTTGACTTCAGTTCACACCTAGTCTGCTTGCTATCGCGATGATCTCTCTCTTATGTCTGTCTGATGACTGATCCGCTTGCTGATGGTGGAACTCACCTTTCTTACTTAAGCTGGCCCCATTGTGACCCTATGGCTGGACACTGCCCAAGAGTAGTTCTGGTCACATCGACATAAGGTTGTGTGTGCAAGCAATACTAGGAAACAACGAATGTACGTGTCCTGGAAGGGAAATTGGTTGGCCAGTGTCTTTTTCTTTTACTCGTTTTATCATCTCTCTTCAGCACATTTTGTTATTCTTGTTTCTTCAGCTGAACCAGTGACTCAACCATCCCTATGTGTAAGTACCTTGACAATCTTCATTGCATAACGTAATTCTCACCCCTTGCTAGCAAGTGAGTAGAGTAAAGAATCTTCTTCCAATTCTCGCAATTATTCAATTATTGAGAGAGTATCATCTCAATATTAGTCTTACCTGGAACCGTCTCATTCCAGGAGTGTTATCAATGCCATTACCAGCTTAACCGTGCTTCTGTGTTCCCAATTACCTGAAGAATCTGCCCTACCAGAGCTGATAGAAAGATCACCTAATTAGCTTAAAGGACCACTTGCATGTGGCCAGTATTGGTAATTGTGACGCGTTAGCCAATCCACTCAGTCATCGCTGTTGTGTAAATTCCAAGTTGATTAATTTGCTGACAGTGTCCAGTTTCCTTGGTAATTTCTTCCATGTTGTGAATGTAAAGAATAAATTACTGTTAAGAAACTCCCTTCCACTTGGAGACCCACCACTTCTTGCTTAATCTTACATTTTTTATTAGTTTACAGTCTTACGAGGGGTTTGTAAGGCCAAGATTATTAACTCAAAATAAAATACGCAGTCAACCCCTTGTAATCCATAATATATATATATATATATATATATATATATATATATATATATATATATATATATATATATATATATATATATATATATAATCACACACAGTTGACCCTGGTATTCTCAGGGATTTGTACCACAGCCCTTGCAAATAAGTAAACTTCAACAATATTTGAAACCCCCTCTAAAAACTATTATAACTGCCTGTTTTAACAGGTCAAACATAAAAAAACTCTAAAAAATGGTTATACCTGAATATTTAAAAAAAATAGTTTTATCACAAAAAGTGCATTTAGTCACGAAATGATATGAAAGTACAGTAATTAGGGAATATTTCTCTATGAAAAATACTGCGAATAATGTGCATATATGTTCCACAGAAAAATCCACGGATAGGTGAAGCCACAAATCAGAACTGCGAATAGGGGGTCCACGGTATATATATATATATATATATATATATATATATATATATATATATATATAATATATATATATATATATATATATATATATATATATATACTGTACCGTATACATACATACATACACACATATATATAGATATAATGTATATATATAAGTAAAGTGTCATTTGAGAAGTTAGACAAAGGAATTTAGATTTATATGAGGTCGTGAAGAGACATGGAGTGTCTATGGAATCCAAGGGGGAAACGTACAAAGGTAGGCTACTGTTGACCCAACACTCTCATACAGAAGTGAAGTGCCAGTGATGAATGCAAATAAATGGAAAGGCTGAAGCTCTGGATTTGAATTGTTTGTGATAGTATATGTAGCGTACAGAGAATTGAAAGGGAGAGAAATGAGGGAATATATAGAAGTGGTGAAAAAGTATATCATGGGTGAAAGGCTGGGTCATGTGGTGAGATGGTTTCATCAAGGGGAAAGAATGGAGGACAGCAAATTATTGAAAAACGTGTATAATTTGCAGGTGTTATGAGAAAGGAGAGGAAGACCTAAAAATTCAGGACAGAGGAAATAGAGGAAAGAAGGGACTTAATACCCAGGCAGCACATTAGAAGTGTATGATGCAGTGTGCGTGGGGCGGAGGGGGGAGTTTCTGTGTTCTAATGGTGAGCCTTCTGTGCAGGTGCATGAGGCAACTAATGTTGTGGAAGTCTTGTGCACAAGGGTTCATCCAAAACATAGCAGCTAAAGTATAAATGTGGCAGTGACTGTAGGCTAGTCTTGTTTTTTTTCTCTGGAGGCACCTCTGGTTAAAGTAAACAGCTTGGGATATATATATATATATATATATATATATATATATATATATATATATATATATATATATATATATATATATATATGTATATATATATATATATATCACGGTTCATGTAAGAGGAATTCAGATATTCCAGGTGTTTTAATTTCTGCTACTCTTGTTTATTCAAGGAGTCAGAACACATGAATATACATAAATCAACAAATGCATAATGCATTATCATCCAAAATCCGTGATCAATACATCCACAGCAAAAATATCTAAAACAAATACGGACGGCTCGTATACGTAAACGGAAGAGATGGACATTCAAGTTTACACAAAATGAGTTGGAATGTGTCAATTATTTGCCACGTGATGCTTGAGGTAAAAGATTTTCAATCAAGCAGAGAACAGAAATGTTCACTTTGTTCCTTTTTATGTCTCAACTGAACAAATTATGTTACTGGAAATTTATGATTTTTTTTTCTCTCTGTGTTTGCAGCTACTGTCACGATTTAAAATAAACAGGGTTTCTTACTCATGAAGTAGCCTACTGGATAATTTAAATCATAAAGCCTGTGACAGTCAAGAAAGGTCAACAGATGGAGCCACCTAGTTCACAAGGATACCAGAGCAAAAACTCAGGTTCCCGAAATTAATTACTCTCATGCTCCGACAACCTTACTAACCTTAGTTGTCTCAGGTTTAGACGAAAGGGTTAGAAGTTGCTGGTTAAACCACTGTTTATCTTGTGCCATTATTAAATTAAGTGTACTTTTGAGATACTGATATGGCTAATACGTTCATGGCAGCACTAGTCTGAATTGCTGTACGTTTTCATAAAATTCCACGGTGCTTTTGTTTCCTGAAGCAGTGAATTTGTACCCAATAGTCCACCGTGGTTGGAAGATATCCGTGCTAGGCTATAATTTCCAACGACACCTGAGCTAAGCTTGTCCAAACAATTTAACGACATCAACAAGAGCACAACTTCTTGCCAGGTCCAGTCAATCAAGCTGCTTTTACAGTTTCCTCATTACCGTCTTTATTACTCGGTAAGCCAAAATAACTCGTAAGTGATTTGGCAGCAGGTACCGAGGTACCTCATCCTCTGGCCATTTTGCTCATTGCCAAAACGTTCAATACCTCAAATGTTTAAATGTAATGAAAACAAAAACGTTCTTTTCAGCTGTCGTATATCACTTTTCTGCTTTTCTTGTTTCTATAAGATGCGTCTGTATTTTTATGTAGTTTATCTCTGTCCGCGGTATTTTATTAGTTTTTCTATGTTAAACAAGCTTTACAAATGTATTTAAAGTAATAGTTTGTTCTAATTCAACTAAGATTGACCTTTAATCATTTTAAGGTCCAAGCCAGCATTTAATCCATAACCAAAATTGTAGTAAACACCTCAGGTACGTTATGTTGCTATTTTCAGGGTGTTTACTGGTTAAATTTTGCCGTATTAGCTATGGAGGGATGAAGAACTGCTGAATGCGCTGTTAGGCAACTCAAGCCGCGTAGTCTTCAAAGGTCAAAAATGCAGCGACCGACAAAATTTACTTTAAATTCTTACAAAGCAAGTAAAACATAGAAAAACGTTATTGCCATAGTATGGTTCAAAATGACAAATGTCACTTTACGGGAAAACAAAAATTTTAAAATATTAATCATAACCATTGTAGTCCACATATAGCACGTACTTTAAATACTACAGTATAAGGGATGAAGAACTCGCTGAAACCAAAAAATGTAGCGACTGTTTTCATTCATACAAACGCCCAAGGAAAAATTTTATTCGGGTATGGTTACAAAATGAAAATGTCACTTTACGGGAAAACAAAAATAATGAAAATATTTCTCAGGACACCCTTATTTTCTTAGCCCTGCAGAAGTTTTAATGAAAACAGATAAAGAACTATATATTAAACGAAAATTTAATTTTAAAATGACATGGAAGTAGTGTAAAGATTTGTTTTATTTCCGAAAGTAAGAATGGCTTATGTATATAATTTGCTGTAAATGTTTTAAATTTGATTCACACAATCTAAAAGTATATTTCGTTAGCTATTTCATTGATCGAGGATAGTGCGTTAATGCCAAAGCAGGCTTAATTCTAATCTTTGCATAGGATTTAGCTTGCGAACGCGAGCTGGAACGGCCGTTTAACTTTCAAACAAGGTCGTTAACTACAGACGGTAGAGGGGAGGCCCGCCCACTCGTCGGTCCACTACAATTCCACAAATCCACAACACTTCTGTTTTCGGCCAACGTCTTGGTCAGACAACAGTCGGGCTTTCTGTCCGACTGCCGTTTGTTTGTTTGTTTTTATTGGTGTTATGCTGTTTGCCGTTTTGGTTTTTTTCTCGATTTATGTGTTATGTTGTTTGCTAATGGATTCTGTCATGCAGCCCCGTAATTTACAACTGCCTGTGGAGAGGAAACCTGTAAACCTTAACACCTTGTCTGAAAGCTAACGGCCGCTCCAGCTCGCGTTCGCAAGCTAAATCCCCATGTAAAGATCTTCTGGTTCAAGTGTTAGGAAAAATACAAATTACTTGAAAAATTTGCTCACCTTAATACAGGCAATAGTAACATTTTCGCCTAAATGTCATACGGTTTTGGTAAGGATGGTAACCTTTGTAATAAACGTAAAAAATTTACCAATCTATATAGAAATATTGCCTTTTACATGGATATTGTTAAATGGGCATCTAGCAACCTGAGCTGCTCTACAAGGTGCACTTATACGGGCTCCTCAAGAATCAAGAACCCATACCGACATAGGGATTGGTTCGGCTTACAAGACATCGACGAATGTCACTGTATGGAAGAGAACGGAAGCGACTGTCCATTTCTGCATATCTTTTACATATCCCTCATCTCCTATCGAGCTGCTGATAAACCACCACATTCAGTTACCGATTTAAATGTCAAAAAGCTACTCTGTGAATGCCTTCCTTTTCTTAAGAATTGCGTATGATACATGTCATATAATAAAATTGCATTGTTTATATATATATATATATATATATATATATATATATATATATATATATATATATATAATATATATATTATATATATATATATTATATATATATATATATATATATATATATATATATATATATTATATATATATTATATATATATATATATATATTATATATATATATATATATATATATATATATATATTATATATATATATATATATATATATATATATATATAATCCCGTCGAACAACGGTATACTTTTCTAAAGCTCCATCAGACGATAATTATGAAAAGTGTTTGGAAATTGCTGGAACGAGAAGAGAGAAGTAATAGCCGCTAAGACAGCATCAAAATACAAAAGGAGGAATCAAGCTAACAATGAGTTTAATATAGGTTGTAAAGTCCCCGCTCAATGGGTTCTCTATTATGAACATCCCGTTTTCTGCGGTGCCTTCACAGGCGTCCTAAGGTCGCACGTACACAATCTTATTATCATGATTGTGATTTGTATATTTATTACCTGTTCATTTGCCCTTGTACCACGTATATATGTCAGTGTTTTTGTGTACAACCAGCTGTTGTTAATCATCATGTTTTCTGTATGTACCTGTCCTGTTTTGTGTAGAGAAATAGTTTGACCTCAGGTCACTTGTAAATCTTTGTACTCCCGCGGTCTCTGCATTTACACAGACGTCCGCACTCCACTTTGTAAGCGGGTCGCTTCATCAATAAACCGTTACGGGCTGCTCTAGGAGCAAGAGCCCATGCTGGCACAAGGCCAGCTAAATCTAAAACAACATCAATAAACCAGCATTACTTGTCTTCCTGCACATTATTTCGCACCTCTTTCACAAGGTAATCTGAAGGGATATTAGGAAAGGGAGATAAACTGAAGGAAGTAGCGCAAATCCTTATAGACCAAAAATGCACCCAAGTTTCTTCGACGCAAACGAGTTTTCTGTACAGCGTATAATGCTTTATAAAAATATCGGCTACAAGCCTACGAAGTTTTCGGCTTTTCGCAACGATCAGTTACTCCCCAGATGCGGTCCAATGAAGATGTGTTGCACGCCTCCAGAAAGCGCTGCCAGATGCAAGATCCATGGCTAATCCTAACCTTAAATAAAATAAAAACTACTGAGGCTAGAGGGTTGCAATATGGTATGTTTGATGGTTGGAGGGTGGATGATCAGCATACCAATTTGCAGCCCTTTTAGCCATGGTAGTTTTTAAGATATGACGGCGGACGGGCAAAGACGTCACAGTAGGTTTCTTTTACAGAAAAGTAAAACTATGGACAGAGGATGCCATTATCGCAATGCAGACCAGGCTTTTTAAACCTGAAAGCTAATTTCAGATGAGTTATATGATCTGTGGAAAACTTAAGATGACAGTAGCCTACAGAAAATGTATTTTTAGTAGAGAAATGAGAGCTGATAAAAGATAAAAACAAAAAAAATGACTGACTCTCTAAACAGCAAATTTTGTAATAGATCAGGTAAATAAGAATAAAAAGTCATATTTTTACAAATATAAAAAGAAATTGCTGTTCACAAGGAAGGAGGTTATACTAAGGTTAACAGGTTGTTTTATGCCGCGTCCATGTGGTCGAGCTCTGTCCGGAGACTGTACCTTACCAGAGATGCCCAAACGGTAGGGCAGCAAGACAGCTGGGGAATAGGGTATTAGGTAGTCAGTCGGCAGCGAGTCGAGGCAGTGATCTGTCGGGGCAGTGTAGTACGATAACGATGGTGGGCGTCTTAAGTACAAAGAAGATAGCGCTCAATACCATAATGATTGGCGCATGTATAAAGAAGAAACTAATAAATCTTCAGAAAAATAAATGGGGTGGCTGAACGACGTAACATATTTAGAAACTTGCGTGAATTACAAGATGAAAGTGTCTGGCAGCGTCGTCGTTCCATATCCCAAGTCAAAACAACGGGCATTGTTTGTGTTTGCGCCGTCTTTAACTGCAACACAGGCCATTCGTGGTTTTGCCCGCTGAATGTGTCCGTTTACTGGCAAAGCCTCTGTTCCTGCGGGCATTGCTCGACCGTGTGGACACGGCACTAGAACAGCATATGCATAGCCTGGTCCTCATGAGGTCCCTAGTGTTAGTTTCATAGCATTTTTCTGGATGAATTCTAAGAAATTCTGTTGGAAAAATGCCTATCCCAGGGCAGTGCATTAGGAAAGATTCAAGCTTAAATATAAAAATGTAAACGATGAAAGGATATATAAGAAATTAGTTAGAAGGTTAAATTTAAATAGAGAATTCCTACTGGACTTGGCAGAAGGGGAAATCATCTGTGGACAGAACACTTACAACTAGAAAAATATATTAAATGTGTTGAAAATGCATTAATTTTGTTGTAAGTGCACGATCACGAGCAATGCTTGTTATACAAAAATGAAAAGCTAACCCATGGGTAAAAAGGAGCAATTGCGATCTGTCAGATGGTCATGAAACGCCAGACACAGTCAGAAATCCAATGATAAAGAATGCATTAAAGTGAGATCAGAAGAGCATGGAGTCCCATAAACAATATCATAATCATGGTTGTAATGCAAAATGATTATTTTATGGTAAAAGTGGATTGTATTCCCGATGTCTTTCAACCCCAGTAAATATTGGCAAGGATGACCGCTCTGTTATCAGTAATGGAATAATGCACCATTACCTCAATGCACGACAGTAGTCTGAATGCACTTTGTATCTGATCCCAGTGCACCACTTCCTAATTAGAGTGCATCTTTCCTTGTGGTTCCTGTGCACTAACTAATTCATATAACACTTTCTCTTTGGGCAACTATATAGGCATCTGTATTCAATTGGCAGGATTATTTTCCTTGATAGTGAATCATTTACAAAGTCTGAATACAGTAAGAATATTACCAACTAACAAATACATTATGCTACGAGAGAAGATTAAAACTAACCAAGTAAAATGCATTATTCCTTATGGTCCCAATGCACCAACTTAATTCACGTAACAACTGTTCTTTGGGTAACTATAGGCTATAGGTAACTATATATCTTCACTTGCAGGATTATTTTCTTTGATAAAGTGAATCATTTTAAAAAGTCTGAATAAAAATAGAATATTACAAAACCAACAAACACATTATGCTATGAGAGAGAAGTTTAAAACTTTACCACCTTGCTAGGTAGCTACCTCTTAATTTAAGCTACAAGCCTAACTGTTTCTGAATAAAAATAGAATATTACAAAACCAACAAGACACTTTAAGACTTCTGCCAGAAAAATTCATATCCTATAGACTTAGCTGGAGCAAATAAAATAAAATATTGATATCAGATATGATAAAAAGGATGAATGATACAGAAGCTTTAGTAAAGAAATATGACTCTATTTAAATTAACTATTTTTAACAAGCTATAAACTTTGAGATTTAACCATTGTAGGAATGAAAAAATTTGATACCAGACAACAAGCGCATTTTTATGCAGTGTTGTGCATTCAGACCAAGTGGTTAGTGGATTTAGACCAGGCTGGTGGTGCATTGGGTCCAGGCTAATGGTGCATTCGGTCTGGTGCATTCAGACAATGGTGCATTTTGTCTAGTTTCCTCACTAGGTATTCCTAATTTCCGAGCGGTTATCGTCACATGACTCAATTAGAAGTTGCTGTGGGATGTAGAGAGAAAAACTCTGTATGACGTACTTCGCTTTCCATGTTGCATATGAAGTAAGTAGTTTTGTCCCTTCCCCCCTTACGTAATTTGCCAATCTCTCTCTCTCTCTCTCTCTCTCTCTCTCTCTCTCTCTCTCTCTCTCTCTCTCTCTCTCTCTCTCTCTCTCTCTCTCTCTCAGGGTGTGTGTCTGTGGGTGTAAAACCTACTCCTACTCACCAGTGTATTTTCATGCATCGGACGATTTTTATTCACTTATCTTTGAACACCATAAAACGTTATCAAAACTTGTTTTCGCCACGTATTGCAAAATTCTCTCTCTCTCTCTCTCTCTCTCTCTCTCTCTCTCTCTCTCTCTCTCTCTCTCTCTCTCTCTCTCTCTCTCTCTCTCTGTGTGTGTATTTTCGTTCATAGGACGATTTTTATTCAGTTATCTTTGAACACCATAAAACGTTATCAAATCAACTTGTTTTCGCCAAGTATTGCAACATTAGTGTAAACCCAAGAATACTGATAAAATGGAAAGGATGAATGCTACGAGTGGATAAATTGAATTTAACATTTATTTTTAAATGTTTCCAAAATCAAAAGGCCTGGTGTAAAACTGACTTGATATTTATGAAATGGATCACCTAAGATTGGCACAAATATGTTAACACCGAAAAAAAATGAGTGGCACGCAAATGGGTTAAAATGGTTACAGTTAAAAATGCAGCAGTCTGTATAGGCTACACTGATATTGAATGTCTGGTGATGCTCATGAAAAATTCCTTGTCTGTGCGAAAACGTCTCCCGGTATTATCTGCACTATGGACACAGGCCTGCTAGGAATTTACTATTTACAAGAGTGCCAGAATATCATTCTCTATCAGGCATAACATACAATATACAGTACAACACACATGCGTTAATACCAACAAATAAACAATTTATAAAGGAGCATAAGAACACAAATATATGCCAAACATTTTGACTGAAATATATGATTCCGCAACGGGCAAAGAATAGAGTACAGGAAACTACATATAATTAGTACCCAAAATTAATGGAAAAGTGTTCTGCGAGGGGAATTTCTCATACTCATCGTCATCATATCAAATATTTCATATTTCATGGTCCCTACTTGTGTGAATTGGGAACTATGAGTCTGATATACAGTATACGTAATGTAATGCCCAATATTGTTTCAATGTCTTTTCACAATATCGACGCGTTCATGCACAACACTTCACAAGTCGGTGACGAAAAATTGAAAACGTATAATAATGCATTCATACAATTATGTTATCTATGTTTTGAAGATTATAGTTAAAAATGTCATTTGATTATTTAAAGATGCTATGTCGCAGAACTAGGTTATATATTTTGCAACTAAAAGAGAAGCATTCTTTCAAATGGAGAGACAGTGGAGTGAACGTCGACCGCGTCCCGAAATGCCCAAGGAAAAGCGCGAGGCAGTGTTGACCGATCAGCTGGGCACTCGAGGAGAAACGTCCGCCGACGACGTTTATGCCAAGGCAATGGAATTACATGTGTGGGAGGGCGATGCCAAGTATGGCTTGCCCTCAATGGACCTCAAGAGCCTGCAGATGTTGGTGAGAGCGCAACTTTAAGTTAAATGGCTTGTTTTTTTGTAGAGTAGGCACACTGCCGTTCCGGTATGTTCTAAAACCCGTTATCTGAGGTCTGACCCAGGCTAGTCCGGTAGGCTTGACGATACCACATGCCCAACAGTGGGCTGTAAAAGCGGGGTCAGCTAATGGTTAGTCTGGAAGGCCTGACAATGCCACGTGCCCAGCAGTGGACTGTAATACCTGGGTCAGCGAATGGTGTCATTTTACTCCGATACCACAAATCGATATAGTGCTTTTTTTTAATTCGCATTAAACAGCGAAAATCATGCAAAACTCAATGGAAAATGACCTGTCTCCTGTCAGATATGTCAGACATTTAAAAGTGACCAAGCCTGAAGCCGACCCACCATGAAGAGACCTCTTTGGCCTGGGGCCTTGAAAGATCTGCCCTGGTGCCAATTTTACAGAACAACAACTTGACAGGCCTTTGAATGTCTTTGAGACAAACCCTGAGGTTATAATAATAAGATGACAGGGATTGTTTTTCATTTCCAGATATTCTAATCTTCCTATTCTGCCCTGCTTAGGATTTGTCTCCAGTCCATTTCTTCTCCACGACCTGTGAACGATAACATATTTTTCTTATTTTTTACAAAGATTTACTGGTCTATGTTTAGCCCATTTATAAATATTTAACATTTTCGTCTAGACTAGAAACATCATACAGTAGTTACAGCTAAGTAACTGCAGGGGTAAGCTGTTTGTATAAAGAATTGGCACTCTCTCTAAGGTCCCGTGCTGGCACAAGGCCACCTTAATCTTAACTATTTTGTCAGTACTTGTAGATGTACATTTATCATTGTTATCTGTTTGTATACGATTGTTTATTTGTTCACTTGTCCAACTTACTCCATGTTATGCTTTATTTCATATTTGCTTGCTTACTACTTTATTCTTTACCTATGATATTAAAAAATCATGATACTTGTAGAAAGGGGAAATGCCTCCAAACATACCGTGACCACTGAAAGTGTCCCCTGGAGACAGTCTTAAGCTGCTTATCTGTGGATTTAAATGCATGTGGAGCTGTTTGAAATATTGGCAACAGCGCCAAAATGAGTTGCCATTTTGATAGAAAATCTGATTGTGTTTTTTATTATTGCATAAAAAAACTTTATCAATCATGAACTTATGTAATTGACTTAGAATTCTGCGTAACGAAAAAGATATTTGATATCTATAATGGGAGAAATGGTTTTATCTCTGATATGCAGAGATTAAGCACATGCAGAGAGGACCCAAACAGCCCCACCAACAAGCTCATTTCATTTTGGTTTTAGTATAGCTTGTTTAGGCCCATGTGATTACCCTAGGGTACTTGTGTGCTTATGCTAGAATTTTTTTTTTTATTTTTACATTAATGGAATCATAGTCGTGCAATAGGCAGTTTTTTTTTTACTTTGAACTATTATTTGATATTGGAGTTTTTATGCTGTGATTGTAAATCTTAAAATGATTAGTACAAAACTCGAGTTGTTCTGACTTGATATACAAACCGTCGGTCCTTTACATTAGGATTTACTTACGGCGAAGCTGGACACAGCCGTTAAACTCTTGAACAAGGCAGTTAGGCAGTAACTACTGTCTGGTAGGGGGGAATACCCGCCTGCCCGGATGTAAACATTCTAGTTTCCTTTTGGCCGTCATGCGTTGCAAATGTGTTTTTGGATATCTGGTGGGATCTTTCTCTATTTTTGTGTATGTATTGCGTGTGTTTGATATTTATTAATATAAACCGATGATTTGTGATAGCCTTGCATAAACTGTTGCTCCCCTGCATCTGGGTCTTGGGTTTGACGGCCAAGGGCGTATTTAGAGGGGTGTAGCCTAGTGGCAATGCTTCTCTTCCAGTAGCCCTTTACAGGCAGTCCCCGGTTTACGATGGTTCCGGCTTACGACGTTCCGAGGTTACGACGCTTTTCAAATATATTCATCAGAAATTATTTCCCGGCTTACGACGCATGTTCCGGGGTTACGACAGCGTCGACGCGCCCGATCCGACGGAAGAAATATGGCCCCAAAACGGCAGAATAATCATAATTTGAAGGTTTTTTTGATGTAAAACTCAATAATAATGCAGTTTACATCGTTTTCAATGCACCCAGAGCATTAAAAGTAAGGTTTTCTTATGATTTTTGACGATTTTCGACGATTTTCCGGCTTACGACGATTTTCGGGTTATGATGCGGCGCAAGAACGGAACCCCCGTCGTAAACTGGGGACCGCCTGTATTTAGATACTGAAGGCGTTCCCCTGTGCATTCGGAGATATTAGATTGGGACGCAATATCTTCATTCCCCTACATTGATTGGGACGTAAGAGTTCGCTCCCCTTCTTGGGCTCCCACCCTCCATGTACAAGGGCATGACTACTTCCTTTCCACTTGTGCTGAGTGTTGTTTTCACCGTCTGCGCTATAGAGAGTTGCGGGGGGTTGGTTGCGGGCGTCGTCGATAAGTTTCGTTTCCACAGTGCCCTTGGTGGCCAGCCCTCCTTCCTTCTCTCTCCCTGTAGATTCTCCCTTATCTCTCCTTCGGTAGAGATCTGACTCCTTCGCCCTCTTCGCATGCTCATTTGGCGAAGACCACGGGGAGGGGGGGGGTTGTGGTCGGGCAACCTCTTCTAAGGGGCCTCCTCTCTGCTGCGTAGGGCAGTTCCCCTCGGAGCGAGAGGAGTCTCCCTCTACTAATTATCTTTGCTTTTTCTTTCAGGTTGACAGTGAGCATCGTAGGCACAGCAGGAGTTGGCTGGATATCTCAGTTGGGATATCTTTGCATGAAGGAGTTCCAACATTCATTCAGTGTTGCTTTAGGATCGACCACAGTACCTGGTTGGAATGGCATAGTTCCATGTCAGGGTCATTCCGACTCTGTTCCTGCCGATGTGGATCGATCGCTGCCATTGCTGGCCTTCATGTATGCTGTGGCGCTGCCTCTGGCATATCTGTGGTCCATCTGCCCCTGCTGTTTCCTGTGTTATGCTCCTGTTGACTCGACGACAGTCTCTGGGTGACACTTTCTGGTCTCCTGCTGCAGCCGTCCTGAATGAAGGAAGAACAGGCGAAGGGGATTAATACCTCGACTCCTTCTCAGATGTCGTAAGTGGACTCCAAATCCTTCGGCACCTATTGTCGGGTTCGAGTTCATCTTGTTCCCCTCCTCCTTGGACTTTGTATCGATGATCCAGATCAGTCGTTATTTTGTCCTATTAGGGAGCTGTGGTACTTTCCAAAAAGGCTTGACATTCCTAACCTGGATGTTGTGGACGTTTCCACTAGAACTGTCTCTCCCAAGGAAGAAGTGTCTAATGACACATCTTTCTCATGGCTTCATGAAACAATCGAAGGAGGTACTCGGCAGCTGGCGACAACGATACCGGTACTTTCCACCCTAGAGCTCACGCAGTCAATGGCTTGGTTCATCCCTCGCATTCTGAAAGTTTCTGTCAATCTGGAAGCAAGATGTGGTCTCATAGACCACACTTGTTTTCCTGTGGTCTTGCCCACAGGCCCTTGGAACATTTTTTCCTTGGCCCTGTGGTGGTTGCTCAACAAGCTGTGTTTTCTTACCTGGCTCCTTCAAGAGCATCTCGCCTAAGGTCTTGGTTCTGGAAGTGAGAAGGATACCAAGAGTGACTGGCCTCTCTTCCTCCTCCCTCCCTGTCCTCCTACTTCTCCTCCTTCAGGATCACAATAGGACTCGAATCAATACTTGCTGGATCTGGCGTCTGATGTGGTAAGACTACACATCGAGCACCCGTTCTATTTTTCTTCTAGGATCATAGAAGCAATTCTGCTCCTTCCTCTAGCAGGAGGAGGAAGGAGAGACTGGCAATAAGGGAAACCTATCTCAGGTTTTCCTTACTGCCTCCGACTCTAAGATTCTTCCAGCCTGTTTCGTATGAGTTACAGTACATTTCCTCACTCATGCAAAAAGGTCCAGTATCTAACATTTGACCTTGCAGTTCCTACACTCCAATCAATATGTCAGAGGCACGGTACTCCTCCTCGCTCGGTTCCTCAGGTACTGAGAGCAGGGGTGTGGTCTCGACAGACCACTTTCACCTCTTTCTACCTTCGGAACATTGCCCACAAGTCCTTGGACGCTTTTTCCTTGGGTCCTGTGGTGGCTACTCAGCGTGTAGCTTACCTGGCTCCTCTAACAGGACATGGTTGCATCTTGCTTAAGATGTTCAGGTGTGGATGTGAGAATGACTGCAGGAGTGACTGGACTCTCCTTCTCTTTACTTCTCATCCTTCCTATCTTCCTTCAGGCAGAGAGTGGACTCAAGCCAGTTGATGCAGGAAAGTCTATACATCGAGCTTCCTCTCTATTTTTCCTTCCAGGATTATAGAAGCAAACCCACTCCTTCCTCTAGCAAGGGGAGGAAGGAAACCCTGACAATAAGACAAACCCGGTACAGGCAGTCCCTAGTTATTGGCGGGGGTTCCGTTCTGACGGAGTGGCGATAAGCAAAAATCACTGGTAACCGAAAATTGGTGGTTTTCGGCGCTTATTGGCGTTGATAACCGGGTATCACCGCTGATAACCAGATATTGGTGCCTCTGTTAGACCATATATTGGCACCAATACCCAATAAGCGGAAAACAGCAATTTTTGGTGCCGAAAATTGCGATTTTTGTTGCTAGACAAGCGCCGTAAAACCGGGTCGCCAATAACTGACCCCGCCGACAACGGGGGACTGCCTGTACTTGTATTTGCCTTATTGTCTCCGACTCTTAAGGTTCATCCTAGCCTTTTTCTGTATGCATTTACATTTTCCTCCCTCATGCAAAAATGACCCAGAAGCCTGACAATTGATCATGCGGTACTATAGTGAACCCCCTGTATTCGCGGGGGATGCATTCCAGACCCCCTCGCAGATAGTTAAAATCTGCGAATACCTGCTACCCCCCCTCTGTAAAAACGCTTATAACTGCCTATCGTGAAAGTTCAAATACCAAATGTATACTTAAAGTATCATCAAATATACCTGAAATTATTATCATACTACTGTATTAATCTTTGAAATTATATTATTCATATTTCAAAGTCATCTTAAACATTAGTACACTTAAAAATATATACATATGTACTTCTAAGCCTTCCAGTTGAAGCAAAGAGAAAGAGAGTTACCACTATGAATTATATTCAACAAGGCTGGCTGGGGCAAAAGAGGGAGAGAGTGAGTTTATCTCTTGAATCTCTCTGACAACAAAAAAATTTGTTTGTTTTTGTGTTCCAAAGATGTATACCTTTAATACACATTTTTAAAACACTATGAACACAAAAAACACACACACACACTCAAAGTATCTTTTCCTTAGAGAGAGAGAGAAAGGGCTGAATTAAGTATCAATTTGTCAGAGGCAGGTTTCTCTTCCTTGCTCTATCGACCAGGAAGAATATCCCAGGTGTGGCGAACTCCAGTCAGTTCAAGAGGCTCACTCAGATTCCTCCCTCCAGCCAGTGAGTCTTCCTAATGTAAAGGACCAATGGTTTGTGTATCGTGTAGGAACAAATCACAATTTTTTGGAAGTAAATTGTATTTTTCCTAACTGTACAAACCTGAGGTCCTTTACATTACATTTTTATGCTGGCCTCATGCCACCCCTCAATCTGACACCTGGGCCAAAAGGCAAATTGGAATGTTTACATCCGGGCAGGTGGTATTCCTGTCTACCGGAGGGTAGTTTGCCTAACTACCTTGTTTGAAAGTTCAATGGCCGTTTCCAGCTCTGTTGTAAGTAATTCCTAGTGTAAAGGACCTCAGGTTTGTATAGTTAGGAAAAATACAATTTACTTTAAAAATTGTGATTTTGTAATATCTTTTATCTTTTAAAGGCATACGTGAAGTTTTCTGGAGCACCAGTTACTATTGTGAAATCAAGCAATCCATTTAGGTCACCCACAGGACAGCTTCCTGTCTTCAAGTGTTCTGAGGGTGCCTTCTCTGAGTTCTCTCAGGTTACTACATTCCTTCGAAAGCAGGTACAGTTTTTGTCAATTTTCTGTTTCACTGTAGATTTGTACACTAAGCCCCAAAAATAGTTTTTTGAAATTAATCTTACCTCTCTATTATGACAGCTGTATTTCTGAGACAGAGGACAATAGTGTGAAAAGTAAAAATTTAATAGGATCGTTTAGTTTGAGCCGTCTACTCGCCCATCCTTTTGCAGATGGTTGGAGCGTCTATAGTTTTCCATTCAGTTTTTTCTGTCGTCTGCCTGTGAGGACACGTTGGACAATGTTTACGTAATTTCATTGATTGGATCATTATCTGAATTTGGTTTAGGTTTTCTTGTGTTTTATGTTTGTCATTACATAGGATATATTCCAAAGAGGAGAGAGAGAGAAGTCATTTCCAGTCTGTAAGGTAAGAGGGTGCATACCCAGCTTTACTCTTCAGTTTACAGTGGTCACAACCAATGTGTTAAATGTAGGAACAGCGATCGCTAGATCAGTGTATTGGTTGGTCAGATGAAATAGTGAATACTGTATTTATTTAAAGTATAAGCAGATGTAAGAAGCAGATAAGAATAGGAAAAGACAGAAAAAAATTCTTCTAATTCTAGGACAGGAAGTGAGGCTGGGAGTAAGTTTCTCATTTTTCACAACCTTTCAAATAGTGGCTCTTGCCGCTCTCCCTGTTTTCCTAGTAATGCTCCTCCTTCAAAATTTTCTCTTCTCAAAGCTCCCTGTATTGTTCAGGATATGAGGTTTGGCAATTAGAAGCGATGTGGTCATAATTATAGTCTTAGGGCCACTTGCTGCTCTATCGGCCCAATTATTTGTCCTTTTTAGGGTTTCCCCCTTGCAATGAAGGAAGTGTCAGCGCCCTCCCTCCTTGTTAGCCATACCCTAACCATGCTCTGTGATGCTCCTTCTACTGTTGGAGGTACAGGGAAGCCAGGTATGTCTGGGAGTGGGAGCGATTTGTTTCCGTTGTCTTCTTCCTTTGGCCAACCTGGTGCTTGTCACGTACAGGTTGGTACTCGGTCACCAGAGGATAAGCTTTCATCAAGGTTTGTCCATTCTCACTCTGACAGGCCTCAGACTGTCAGGAAGCTTGTCATAGCAAAAGGTTTTTCAAGA
Organism: Macrobrachium rosenbergii; assembly: GCF_040412425.1. Lineage (NCBI taxonomy): Eukaryota > Metazoa > Arthropoda > Malacostraca > Decapoda > Palaemonidae > Macrobrachium > Macrobrachium rosenbergii. Next base: position 21,110,088 of record NC_089769.1, on the reverse strand, counting down.
GAGGTTGCAAATGCTGTTGCTGGATGTAGACGCAAATCATCTTCCAAGTTCTACCAAGCCAAGTGGGTAGTATTTCACAGATGGTGTAAGAGACGTGCCATCTCTTCTTCTGAAACATCGATAGTCCAACTAGCAGATTTTTTACTCTACCTGAGATCTTCTCAAGGCTTGTCGACACCTATGATCAAAGGCTACAGATCTATGCTTAATTCAGTGTTCAAGCAGAGAGGTTTGGACCTTTCTTCAAACCCAGATATTTCGGACTTAAGTCATTTGATACCACGAAACAGAACACTTAAGCTCCGGTTTCATGGAACCTGGATGTAGTGCTGCATTAGTTGTCAGGCCCCCTTTTGAACCACTTCACACATCTTCTTTTAGGGACTTATCCAGGAAGACTATTTTTGATCGCCTTAGCCACAGCAAGGTGAGTCAGGGAATTGCAAGCTCTGGATAAACAAGTTGGTTTCTCCCAAGGAGAGGCAGTATGTTTGTACATCTGAGGGTTCTTAGCAAAGAACAAGAACCCTTCTAGTCCATGGCCTCGTTCATTCTCTATTAAGAGTCTTGCAGAGTTGGTTGGACCTTTGGACCAAAAGAGTTTTATGCCCAGTGAGAGCATTAAAACATTACCTTGAGAGAACCAGGAAGATCAGAGGGGATTTTCATAACATCTGGTGCTTGGTTACGAATCCTTTGCATCCTCTCTCCAAGAATTCCCTCTCCTTTTTGAGAGATGTAATTGTGGAATCTCACTTGGGGATCCAAGAAGATAATTTACCTTTGTTAAAGGCAAAGGCCCATGGCATGTGGGTAGTAGCCACATTGTTGGCTTTTGAGTGCAACCTCTTTCTTATGGCTATTATCCAGTCGACTTATTGAAAGTGTCGCTTGGTCTTCTCCAACCATTATTTACATGATGTCAAAACAATGTTCGAGGACTACAGTATGCTGGGTCCATTCTCCGTGGCTGGCGTGGCACTAGGGAATGAGGGATAGGAGTAATACTTCTATTTCCCTCCATCTCTTGGCCTTTATAAGGTTGTTGAGTTATTTGGGAAGCCTGGGGGTACTTGGTACCTGGAATACCCTCCAATCTTTGATTTTAATGGATTGGTAGTGTTTTTTTTTTTTAATTAGTGTTCAGGTAACATGGTTTTTGTGGTCGTTTTTGGTTGGTGTATTTTGTTTCATGCCCAGGGCAAGGGAAATTGTTTTGTTTAACTTTGTCAGTCATAGGAGAAGTAGGGGCAACTCATAACGTCACCAGTCATGTCCCTACTGGTCGAGATGAGCAACAACCAAGAGGCAGTATCTTCCTGCTCTGGCTCTCTCCCCAAGTAAGGTTACAACAAACATTACTACAATGCTAGCTTTTCATCTATTTCAAATGCTTTTCCATTTATAAATGTTTTTTGAGTAGTACATGTCCAAACTTCCCACCTCCTGTCATTGTGGGATTCAGCTATGTAATTACTTGGTAAGTTACATAATAAAAATGACATTTTTATAATAAAATACATGATCGGAACCCTTTCCGCTTCCCCGCACATGGACATAGAGCATAAATGAACTGAGCTCTTCAGCTATGTTGTACCTGTACTTCCCTGGAAGTTGGCAGGGCACTTACCTGCACCAAAACAAAAGAGCGCTACTGCAAATTTCAAATCTAAAGCTACCATTAAAGTAGAAACTAATAGCTATATAATTACTGGGTAAGTATATATAAAACCTTATTTTATTGTAAAAATGTCATACTGTATTTCTTACAGAAATTTGTTTCATGAAAATGGTTAGTAAATTACTACAGTATAGTAAAATTTTATTTTTATAGGCCTAGTTATGCCCATTATTACTTGTAGGTCTGAAAGCATAAATTAACATTAATAAGAATTATATTTCTCTTATAATTGACCTGTGTTGTTACAAGTTAAGGAAAGAAAAATATTATTGATGATTTTTTCCATGATCTCAGGCAGTCCATTTTGACAGTTTTCTGAAAAATAATTTTTTCATGAGCAGTACCATGCTTTACAAAATTATTTTCTTTTCATGTGAAATATTTTCTCTTTTTTTTACATTATACAGACCAATGGGTTACAGATCAAAATGCCACACTTACTTTAAGAATTTGTTTCTCTCTCTCTCTCTCTCTCTCTCTCTCTCTCTCTCTCTCTCTCTCTCTCTCTCTCTCTCTCTCTCTCTCTCTCCTTATATGCTGCCATATTGTGACCAAGACTTTTATTGATTAATGAGTTGTGTGATTAAAAATAGTAAACTGTTTTGGAAAATTGTTTGTATGTTTTTAGGACCTATACCAATGATTTTCTTTGCTTATTTTTATTCTTGATTCTTACAGAACTTCAGTTGTGACCACGAGTTGTCTGCTAAGCAGTGTTCAGAGGTTGTAGCTTATGAACATTTGTTAAGAGAGAAATTGTATCCAGCCCTTGTATATTTATGGTGAGTGAATAATCGGTATAATAGTTAATATATAATAACATTTTCAACTCCACCTATTTGCCTCAGTCATATAGAGTTCTCATTTGTAGTTGAATATCTCCGGACACACCCACACGTTTGTCTTATTGAGAAAAGAAACAAAATTGCTAAAAGTAATTTCTTATACTTTGGATGCCATTAATCCATCGTTAGGTAGTAATTACCTACCAGACTTTTTCATTTGTCCATGGTGTTCAAAGGCAGCCACAGTCTCTCCCAAGCCTTGCTTTTTAGTTTGGAAAATAGTACAGTAATTCATTTTGGGTCATCCTTTACAATCCTTTTCATATGAAATCAGATTTTTTTTCTTGTATTTCTCCTGAAAAGTGTATTAGTTATTAGGTGTTATACTTATAATAATTTATGTCTTGCCAGCTCCCTGTATGTATCCTGGCTATTAATTTGCTGTTTATTTGAGTTTTACCTTTTTTTCTCTTTATAGGTGCATAATTCAGTAATATCTGTATACAGGCAGTCCCTGGTTATCGGCGTGGGTTCTGTTCTGAGGGTGTGATGATAACCGAAAATCGCAATAACCGAAAGTCGGCGATTTTCGGGGCTTATTGGTGCTGAATAGTGCCGATTTTCAGTTACTGAGGCCTCTGTTAGGTATGGATCAATGCCAATACCCAATTATCGGCGCTGATAAACGGAAATCGGCGATTTTCGGCTCCGAAAATTGCTGATTTTCGTTGCTAGACAAGGGCCGTGAAACCGGATTGCTGTTAACTGAGCCCGCCATTAACCGGGGACTGCCTTATAAGTACAGGCAGTCCCTGGTTATTGGCGCTGATAACCAAAAATCGGCGCTTTTTGGCGCTGATAACCCCCGAAAAAGAGCCGAAATCGCCGATTTTCGGTTAGCGGTGATTTTCGGTTATCATCACACCCTTAGAAATGGAACCCCACCGATAGCTGGGGACTGCTTGTACAGTACAGGCAGTCCCCGGTTATCGGTGGGGTTCTGTTTCCGACGGCGTGACAATAACCGAAAATCGCCGCTAACCAAAAATTGGCGATAATAGCACTGATCCCTTGTTATGAGCGACGAAAATCTGGTTATCGTCGTCGCTAGACAGGTGCCGGTAACCGAGGCTGCCGATAACCGGGTACTGCCTGTATTACAGTCGACCCCCTGACTATTCGCACTTCAGGATTCGTGGATTCACCTGTTCGTGAATTTTTCTGTGGAGCATAATTCCAAGTAATGTGCAGAAAATTTGCCTGTTCAGATTTTTTCATAGAGCATATCTAAAATATTCACATATTTTCATTTTATTTTTGTCACTAAATACATTTTTTTATCATAAAAAATGTATTTAATGACAAAAATAAAATTAAAATAATATGCAGAATAATACAGGCAGTCTCCGGTTAACAGTGGGCTCAGTTAACAGTGATCCGATTTTATGGCACTTGTCTAGCTATGAAAGTCAGCAATTTTCGGCGGCGAAAATTGCTGATTTCCACTTATCGGCACCAATAATTGGGTGTTAGCACTGATACATACCTAACAGAGGTGCTGATAACTGAAAATTGGTGCATTTCGGCTCCGATAAGCCCCGAAATCGCCGGAAATCGCCAGTTTTCTGTTATCGGCAATTTTCGGTTATCATCATGCCCTCAGAACGGAACCCTTGCCTTTAACCGGGGACTGCCTACACAGCAAAATATCAACAAAATTATATTTTTTTCTTAAAAAATGTTCACCAAACAATGTACCACTATTATCACTATCTATGTTAAAAGAAAATAGTAAGGCTTGAGTACTGTATAAAAGAAAATGTGCATGCCTAAATATAGGGGTAACTTGATTAGTTTTTGCCTTGATTCTTTATGTAAGACAGGGCATTCATGCTGTCCAAATGGACCACTACTGTCTTCCCATAAACTTCTGTGCTGGAAAACTGAAGTCCCAGATGTACTGCTTTCAGTTCCTTGTCATTTATATGCCACTCTCTCTGTTCCAGGGACCATGTCCCAGAAACTTCCCAGAAACTTCCTTGCTCCCTAGAAGAGCTCCCCAAACCAGATCCAACGCATCAGAGTAAAAGTCTAGGTTTCGTGCTCAGCGGAAGAAGAGACTTCCCTTCCGCTAATCTTCCTTCTAAATTCCACTAGTGCAGGTCTTCCTTGATCTCGGGGGATAAACAGAATTTGAAGGTCTGGAAAAACCTCCCTGTCCCAGCTGATCCTTAAGCAAAATTGTAGTGGTCTCATATGAAGTCTGCCTAGGCGAACAAATCGCTCCATGGATGACAACGTTCCCAGAAGGCTCATCCACTTGTTGGCTGAGCAGTGATCAGGGTTGAGGAACTTGTTTACTGTCCTCAGACAAGCCTCCACTCTTTTCAGGGATGGAGAAGCCCAAAAACTCAAGAGTCGATCAACATCCCTAAATAGAGAATCTGTTGAGCAGGGATCAACTGGGACTTCTGAAAGTTATGAACCTCAGTTACATACTAAGCTAAGAGGAGAGTTCTTTGAAGGTCCTTTGAACACTTCTCCCTTGATTGGGCCCAAAGGAGCCAATCGTCGAGGTGTAGGGAGACCTTGATACCCATCAAATGGAGTCATTTGGCATGGGGAGCAAGAACTCTAGTGAAAACTTGTGGTGCTGTCAAGAGCCTGTAACATAGGGCGCAGAACTGAAAGACTTTGCTCCCATAGACAAACCTTAGTTACTTCCTTGATTCCTGGTGTATTGGAATGTGAAAATATGCATCCTGCATATATATTGATGTCATCCAATCTCCCTGGTGAATGGATGACAGGACGGTACGGTTTGTTTCCATCCTGAACTTTTTCTATACAAAGACGTTCAGGGCGCTGACATCTAAAATGGGCCTCCAGCCCCCTGATGCCTTGGGCAACACAAAGAGACAATTGTAAAATCCTGGGGAATTCACGTTCTCTACTATTTCTGTTGCCCCTTTTCTGAGGAGGGACGAGATTTCCTCCGAGAGGGCCGAAAACCTCTTTGAGCCTTCAGAGTATGCTGTCAATGTTACTGGTGAGCTGACTAAAGGAGGCTTTTCTTGGAAGGGAATGGTGTATCCTGCCTTGAGAATATTGACAATCCAAGGCATCAGCACCCCCAACCAGTCAGAGGAACTATCTTCAGGTACAGTCGCGCAGTCTTTAATGTTATGGGCTAGAGAGCCCACAGCCCAGTCCATAAAACTAAACACCTCAAAAACTGTAAAAATATTTTTGAGAAGGTGAGAAAGTTCCAAAGAACTAAAGATAATCTTCGCTGAAGAAAAGGCAGATCTTCATGAAAAATCGATTAGCCCAGAGAAGTCCCCCTGGGAGGAGGCAGAGACTCCCAGGGAAGGAGCTTCCCCCGGTGGCATGCGAAAGGTGTCTCCTCTTGGTCAGCCTTGATGGAGGAAAGCTAAAGATGGCACGACTTCGCTCCTTCTCTGAAAGCCTTCCATTGATATCACTCAAGGCTTTCTTCGCTGAAGAAGAGAGCACTAACTTCAGCAGCTTAGAAGAGTCCGACTGTGCCTGAATCAGGAAAGCTGAAGCAGTCAAGGAGGGAGCTGCAGGAGAAAAGAAACTCTGAAAGGTAGCTGACAGTACCTTAACAGCGATGTGTAAGCGGAAGGGTGAATGTCCTGTACAAGTACATCTTCATCATCAGAAGACACAGGCGACAAGGCCAAATCCATGGACTGGGGAGCCGGAGGAGTCTTTTTCAGCAGGCTCAAAATACTGTCCAGCTTGATTTGGATAGGGTCCACTATAGAAGGCAATTGCGTACTAACCGAAGGCTGAAGCAGGCTAGACTGAGGAGCAGGAGAATCACCAGTGACTGCTTGTGTTCCAACATGAACAGAAGCAAGAGAAGCATCAACAGCAGTAGAAAGGCACTTCTGCATCTGGCCTTGATGCTTGACATTCTGATCTGTGTTGATAAGTCTATGCTTCTTCCAACCCAGTCAGTTGTTTATCTAGGGATGACTCTCACCTTTGAGGCTTTTACTACAGAGAGGGTTAGAAAATTTCTTATCACTACTGAAAGAATTTTGACCCTTAGAAAGTCTCCAGCCAAGAAGTATCTGTCTTTTTTTAGTCACATGGCCTCTGTAGGGAAGTGTCACATTACCTGTCAGTGAATAAGACCATACAGTGTTCCTGTTTAGTGTGGTGCATTTACTTTTGTCTCAGAACCTGCTTTTTTATGATAAAATGATTAAACTTCAGGCATTACTTTTCCTTTGTACTATATTCTTTGACAAAGCTGGAGTACATGCTAACTGTATGCATTTATCTGAACCTGAGTACATAATGAATTTGGAGTTATGTTCCTTACAAAAATTTGCAAATAGGTGAATCCACGAATCGTGAACTGCGAATAGTGAGGGGTCAACTGTACTCATTTTTCCTCTGCCTTTGACTCCCTTTAATCATTTTGTAGTGGCACACATCCTTTGATATGCAATAATGGCATAGGAGGATCTTTATTTCACTCCATAATATTTGAGCAAATTATGCATGAAAACATTTGTATAACTTGAATGGGCCATAAATGATAATACTGTATGGCAACTCTTATGACAACACACTAACCTTGGCTCAGTGATGTGAGGATCGATAGTCTCATGAGATTTTATGAGCAGAAGGTACTGCGTCCCTGTACCTCTCGTAAATATTTGTCTATAAATGTACTCAGGGATTGTTGCTAATTTTAGCTCCTAGTCTTCTATAATATGTGAGCTGTAATTGAAATTTTGCAGAATAAAGTAAAAAAGAAATTAGAAATAACATGTATGACTCACTGAAAGGTGCTACATCTCTCCATTCTAGCATATTTCATGTATATTAGTCTATAAATATATTTGGGGTTGTTGCTGGTTTTAGTTCTTATCTTTTACAGTATTATATGAACTGTAATTGTAATTTTGCAAAATGATTTAAACAAAAATATTAGAAAGAACATGTACAACTCACTAAAACTAGCTGGTTTTTTTTACAAGTGCCTCAGAAAAGAGGCCCTGCACAGGGTTTTAAATATTCACTTTCAGCTTCCTGTGGCAGGCACAGAAATTTTTTAGAATCTTTTTTTATACCATGAGCAGTTTCATATCTTCCTCTTTTCATTAAGGTTTTTTTTTTTGGGAGACCTTAAAGTTTGCCTGGTCATGGGATTTTGTTTGTATATAGGCCAGTCTGTAAGGGTTAAAGAAGTGGATAGGTTAAATATTTGCAATTGATGTGATTATCATCATTATAAAAGTTTAATTTAATCAGACCAGTGAATCACACTTTCAGACCCATAGGAATGGAGTGAAGAAATTGCAAGAAAGCACAATAGGGAGTTATGTAGAAAAATACTGAAAAGTTCTAAAGAGACACTGCAATGGTGATATTTACAGGTCTTTACATTATACTGTTTTTAATGTTATATTTTTATAATTACAAAGATTTTGAATAGTTGCCTCTTTTGAACAGGTGGGTTGAACCAAAGAGCTATTATGATGTAATACATAAGTGGTACTTTAGCAGTATGCCATTTCCACATAAGTTTTGGTATCCAGGAAAATTCCACAAGGGGCACACCGATTTGATTAACAGCATATTTGATGACTCCTGTGATACTCATACGATTGAGACTGAGGTATGATATACTGTACTGTACTTAGTATCTTTATTCTGTCTTATGTAGTAGAAGTAACCCAAAGTAATAAGATGCCTAGGCCATTTGGCATGACTACTGTTCATGAAGGTTTATCTTGAGAGTTGCACAAGGAAAGGTAATTAGTTATTTAGGAACTGCAGGTATTTAGACATTTGTGATGACGTAAACCATAGAATAAACATGCTATGACATAATGAAAACTATGACATACTAATTGGCTTCTTTTGATTTACTGACCATCCAACATAAAACATAACTGTCTATACTCCAAAAAATTGTATAAGCTTGCAGTTTAAACTTTAAAGACTTTGTGTGATGACTAAATTATGTATTTGTCAGCTTTTTGTTGTACTGCATAAGGAAATCTGTCAAGAGGTGCTACTATTAATTTCATTCTCATGGTACCATGATGATCAAAATCTTTTAATGTCTTGTTAATGGTTTCAAGTATTAATGATCTCATTTGATAAAAGGACTGAGAAGTGTACTGTTACAGTACACTTGTTATTTATTTACTTGCTAGTACTCTCATGGAGAAAATTAGTTATAATGTATCTACATAAATAAAAGTAGCCAACATATTTCAGATGTATGTTAGCTTTCATAGCAAACCAGTCAGTTATATTAAACCCAGGTAGCAGTCTTGATGCCCCCGATTTATCAGTTCTGAGGTCTTAAATGACTGAAGAACTAGCAATACCGTGAGTAAATGTCCATGCAGGCATACCCGAGAACCATTGGTTGGAAGACACTGCTAGACCATTCTAAAACATGTCTGTCAATTGTAAGTATTGTTCAGAGTTCCTGGCTATGGTGCAGCAGTTTACAGTTGTATGTTTCATCTTATCAGTTTCCTTTCTTCATTGCTTATCTATCCTTTTCTCCCCCTTTTTCCTTAGAAAGGCGAGTGATTGTTAGTTTTTAAGTTTGCTTTTTTGTCAGTATCCTATAAGTGTTATGCTTATGTTTTTTGTTCATTATTGTTTTCCTTTACTCTTATGTTGTGAATTATTCAATAATTCTGCATAAATTTATTTCAGCTCTATGAAATAAATTTAGATTCTCTAGTTCTGTTTTGTTCATCAACTACTAAAGAGGTAATTCATTGCTTTACCTCTTTTTCTTCTAAATACAGTATATTTTTAATAATCATTTTTACCCAATTTAATTATAATTTTTCAGCAACCCACAATTGATATTAAATGAGTAGTATTTCCGCTGTACCAGAAAATTAAGTAACATCTGTACTTAACGTTGTTATTATTTTATATGTTATTGCTCCATTATGTTATTACAACTTGTGTTATAAAGTATCATGGTTTTGTGGTAGTAATTCTTTATTCTTCATAATTGTTTATAAGCAAATTTGTCAAAATTTGATTTTGCACAGGTCAGGTTTTGTGCTAATAATTCTGCATTCTTCATGATTGTTTATAAGCAAATTTGTCAGAATTTGCTTTACACAGGTCAGGTTTGCTTGATTTTCTTTGTTCATGAAACTTACCTGTCAGATATATATATAGCTGTATTCTCCGAAGTCCGGCCAGAATTACAAAACTTTAATGCATAATACGCAGGGGGAGTCCAGTGTTAGTACCCCATTCCCGCCGCTGGGAGTGCTTGATATCAGGAACCATTCCCATTTTCTATTCAGATTTTCTCTGTCGCCAAAGGTCAACACTCTGTTGCCTGGGTACCCTCCGGCTATAGATTTGTAAGGCTTTTTGCTTGGCATCTGATTGTCTTTTGGTATTTTGACTTTGATCGGTAGATCGCACACGCTTTTGACTTTTCTTTGGTTTCTGAATTAGACTATCATTATGTTCGGGTTCACTCGCTAGTTACCGTGTGTGTGATGTCCGAGTGTGGCGTGAGGTTGCTCTAAGCCGCGTTGACCCTCACACTGCATGTTCTAACTGTAGGAAGCATATATGCATGTTGAATGACAGGTGATGAATGCTTCTTTGTCTGAAAATGAATGGAGAAACGTATGATAAATATGTGATGTAGTTGAGCGTGGATCGACTGAGAGGTCTTCCTCCAGGAGGCTTTCATGAAGTGTTGATGTCGTGGCCCTAACTCCCCTGTACCTTTAGAACCTCCAACTTGTGGTTTTGCCCCAGCCCCCAGATCGTGCCAGTGGAGACTAATATGCTTTCCCGCTACGATGGAATCGATTCGCATTAAATCTAAGGTGTCAGCTCTCCAAGAAAAGTGTTGTGAAGTGACTAGTGCCCCCGAGCGTAGTGGAGGGGCGCCAGACCGGCCCCATCATGCCTCAGGCCTGACCTCTGCTGGACCCCAGGACTCAGGGAGAGAGCATGTCGAAAGTCGAAGGAGGGGGTGACGGGGAACCCCCACCGGTCTGGCGTTCCTCTCGGCAGGTCCTGAAGACGCTTCAGGTTGCCCAGGCCGAAGCTCGTACCGTGTCCCGGAAGGACTGCTTTCGCCTTCTGACATCGCCCCCACGCAGGGGTTGGAACCGGCTAGGCAGGACTCGCCCCTCTAAGAGTAGGCAAGTTTTAGGAGGAGGACGCCACGCCCTCTTCCTACTCTCTGTGCTCTCGCCAGAGTTTGTGATGCTCTCTCAAGCAAAGAAGTACAGATGCCATCCGAAGAAGACGGCTTGAGCGCCCCAAGTCGCTCCAGAGACAGAGCCTCTCCTCAAGAGAAGAGGATTAGGACGCTCCCTCGCCTCTTCCTCCAGGTTACGCACTCTCCAGAGAGAGAGGCGTCACCAACGAGGACCCTTATTGCTCCATGCAGCAGCACTCATTCATTGCAGAGAGAGAGTCCAGTCCTGGGCATCTCGTCGTGGAAGCTGGGATGTTAGTCTTCCAGTGAAGAGATCAGCTCTCCTTCTCCTGCTCCTCGTTCGTCACCTTCGCCTGTCTGCCCGGCCGCGGAAGGAACTTCTAGACTTCGCCCCCGAGGGTGCTGGAGACCGCCTTGACGCCACCCCAGGACGCCCTTCCCCTTCTCGCTCTAGACGCCACGCTCACCTTTTGTTGATGACGCCGTCAGGCTCTAAGCACGTGACCCTCTAAGGGACGCATCCTGACGTTCGTCATGCTGCCAGACGTGACGCTCTAAGGGACGATCCAGACGTTCGTCATGCTGCCAGACGTGACGCTCGATTGGACGCTCAAGAAGCTCGTCATGCTGCCAGACGTGACGCCCCGATAGACGTTCATGACTCCCTTCAAGACGCCTCCACCTGCCGCTGTCGCCGTGGTCCCTGTTCTCCTGCTGTTTTGCACGCCAGTTCCTCTCCAAGCAGAGGTCCTCGCGCGCGTTTCCTCTCCAACTTCTCTGCACTTCGCTCCGATGTTGGAGATAGACTCCGGGCGACTCGGAGTCTGAAGAAGAGATATGATCAGTCCTCGCCGCCGACTACCAGATTCTCGTCAAGCTTTGAAGGGAATTGTTTCTCACAAGTTTCTGCCGGGCAGTAATTTCCTCTCTCTCCTCCTTCTCAACTGGACTTCGATTTCAAGTTCAGGAAGCCCGGGATTTCTGAAGACACCAACCGCTTCCACTAAGCTGGCCTTCAAGAAAGTCCATTTGTGGATGGACTCGCAGTCTTTCAAGGAGCTCTTCTTTCGCCTTCCCCTTCAAGGCCTCGGCAAAGCGCGGCGTGGTATGAGACCGAGAAGCACTTAGGGCCACGCCTTCCTTCCTACCCAAGGGAGACTCGCTCTCTCGCTGATTCGGTAGGAGGTCCACTCGTCGCACGCGCCAAGGTTCCCTGGACTCTTACGAGATGACCATCTTGAAGGCTTCTTTCAAGACGTCAGAAGTTTCAACTCCTTGACTGGTACCTCGAGCTTTGGACTTAAGTCATGGAGTCAGGACTGATCCTTGTCGGACTCCTTTCGAAAGCATCTTGTCTTGCATGGACAAGGCGGTCCGAGATGTTCTGACGAATTGGCCTCGCACTTGCGACTGGAGTGCTCAAGAAGAGGTCATCAGCGGCTCGCCACGGTCCGGCTCTCTCTTGGCACAGAAAGGAGAACTGTTGTTTGTTCTCTAGTCATCTTTCCCCGCTTCGATGGTAAAGCGACAACACAAGCTTGCTAGAGAAGACCACACAGGACCTGTTGGCACAGTCATCGGCTACTTCTGGGCGGTTCCCGTGACCGGTTTATCGCCAACCGCCAGCAGTCACCTAAGATGAAGAAGCCCTTTCGTGGCCGGATCATCTTCGCCTCTTCCGAGGAAAGAAACCTCGAGAAAAAGCCTTACATGGAGTAGGGTGAAGTACGTGATTCTCCTCCAGATACTGGGTAAGCTTAGGCTTTGCTGTTTAGGCCTGGAAAGGAGAGGGGCAGACAGTTAGTCCTTTCTGGTTTTAGAAAGAAAGGATACAAGATCCTTTCCTTTCTCCTCCTTGCCTTTCGCCCTGAATTCCTCCACTGTACGGTCCAGAGACAAGAGATCCTGTACGTACCCACAGTGCAAATGCTCGCTTAAGAGAGCAGTAGAACAGGTCTTAGACCTGGATTCTGGGCCATACAGGTTGTTCCCTGGTCCAAACAGTCAGGAAGTTGGAGACCTTGAAAGCGGGACAGTCAGCAGCCTGAACCGCCTGCCGTGAAAGAAACTTTTGGTGATGGAGGACGGCCTGTCTGTTCGTAGGAGCCTAAGACCAGGGATTGGATGGTATCCTCGACCTTCAGGACGTTGCACTTCTCCATCGCACCGATACATCCTCAGTCAAGGAAGTTCCTGAGGTCTGCCCTTGAAGGGAAAGGTGTATCAATTCAGAGTTTGCTTTGGCCTGTCCACAGCTCCCAAGGATTTTCACCGTCAACATGAGGAATGTAGCAAGGTGGCTGCATCTGACAGGCGTACGTGTGTCGCCTACTTGGATCGACTGGCCGATTCGAGCCAGCCATCGAGGGGAGAGAGGTGTCTGGAGGATCTTACAAGCAATCTCTTAACCTGACGAAAGAACTCGCCTGCTATCAACTTCAAAAGTCACACTCTGATTCTCAACACAGTCCATCGTGTATCTGGGGATTCAGATGGACTCAGTGGTTTTTCGGGGCTTTTCCTTGGCCCCGAACGCCAACAGCTAAAGTACGGAAAGTCCTAGCCTCTTAGAGCAAAACATGTTCGGGTGAGGGAGTGGATGAGTCTGCTGGGGACCATTTCACTGAAAAGTTTGTTTCCCTAGGAGACTACATCTCAGCCTCTTCAGTTCTTCCTGCAAGACAACTGAAAGACAAGAAAACTGAGTTGTCTCACAACCCTGAAAGGGAGCAGCACCAGGTGGTAGTTGATCCCGTTTCTAGAAGCATCCTACCCAGAACCCTGCATCATATTGAAAAACTGATCAACACATCTGCATATTACTAAAGAGAAAGTGCCCACCCTGGAGAGGGAACAGGTGACCGGGCATATCAGCGTGAAAGAATTAGGGGCGATTCTTCTAGCTCCTTCGATCTTCAAGATCAAGTGTCTCGGTCGCACAGTCCAGGTAAACGCGACAATACCACAGCTCTAGCTACTCTGAAAGCAGGGAGGCACTTCATTCTCGTTCCTGTTCGCCTCTGCGAAAGAGATCCTTGTTAGGCGAAGTTCCAGGAAACGTTATTTATCCTGACGCAGGTTTGTAGCATGCTCAGAACGCGAGATGGATCTGCTAAGTCGCCGTCATCAACTGCTCCCGACAGAGTGACTCTGAACCAGGTGTGTCAAAACTTTGGGGTTTGTAATGACCTTTAGTAGACCTGGTTTGCAACATCGAAGAACAACAGGCTTCCGCTTCATTGCCTCCCCTGTCCTGGATCCAGGAGCAGTATCAATAGGACGCCTTCTTGGGACTGGTCTCGCCTGACCTATACGCCTCTCTCCTCAAGATCCTGGGAGAAGTGGTCAGAAGTTAGCATGCCGCAAGACACAAGGATGACTTGATCACCTGCAAAAATGGTCTCCTGCATAAGGAGTGGTTCCGGAGGCAATGTCGCTACTGGTATCTTTCCGAGGTGTTGCTACCTTCGCCCAGATCTACTCAGACAGCCCCACTTCGAACGATACCATCAAAACCTCTCCGCTTCCGGTCTGACTGTGCTCAGACTATCGGAATGCTGGCGAGAGCGAGATGTTTTTCAAGCAGGTGGCAGAGCGATCACAGAGCCAGGAGAACATCTTTCGATCGCGTTTACTAAATGGCAATATTTCTCGACAGTGGTGTAAACAAGAGAGGATTTCTCTTCTCGACCATCAGGAGCCAGATTGCAGACTTTTCTTTTCTTAGGAAGTTCTGGAAGCTGTAGTCTCCACTATTAAGGGATATAAGAGTATGTTGTCGGGCGGTCTTTCGCACAGAGTGAATAGATCGCCAACAATACGGACTCTGCATGACCCTCATTAGGTCGTTTCGAGACTTACTAAGGCATCAGCATTTGGTCTGGCTCTTGAATTTGAATGTAGTTCTTAAGTTCCTGATGCAAAGCCCCTTGAACCTTTCCAGTTGCTTCTTTGAGGGACGTAACAGCAAGACGTTATTTTAGTTGCTCTCGCTACTGCAAGAGAATCAGTGAGATTCATGCAATATCCAAGTTAATTGGTTTTAAAGACACGGCGCGTGTGCTCTTCAACCGTCGTTTCTTACAAGAATGAGAACCTGTTCACCCTGGCCCAAGTCCTTTGAAATGAAAGGTTTGGCGGTATCTGGTCAGAACCGAAAGACTAAGTTATGCCCTGTTCGCTCTAAAGTTCTAATGGACAAGACGTAAAGAGTCGTAAGAGGTCTTGGCGGATAGGTTATGGTGCTCGTGAGAAGACTGACGCCCCTACGTCAAAGAATGCGCTGGCTTTCTTCTTGAGGTCCACCATTCAAGAAGCGACAAAAGTTAAGCCGGGAGAGTGACTTCGAACTTCTGTTACACGCATGAGGTTCTGGCTGTTGCAACGTCGTAGCCTTTCAAAAGAACATGGCTCTGAACGTATATTATGAATGCCAATTTATTGGAGAAGTCATCTGTGCCTGCCTCTCATTACCTAAAGGACGTAAGAACAGTAAGAGCACCCTGCTCCACACACAACACACCTTTTGCACATGCAAGCGCGTGGGCTGGTAATGACACCCTGGGGAAGGGAGGCAGCACCCATCCTATCCTTCTGTAATGTATGGTTAGGGAATAGTTTTTAAAAAATTTTGGCTGTGTTTTTATGGTCAGTAGACTGTGTGCTGTGCCCTCTTTCTTCTTGTTTTTAACTAGTCACATGTTTGCAGGCCAGTGGTTATTTTTGTCTCTTTGTTTCCTTCTCTTGAGGGCTATGATCTGTCACATAGTGGTCACGTCTCGCTGGCAGATCATCTGAACTCTCTAACCATATAGGTCTCACCTCGTTGAAACTCCAGTAAAGCAGACTGCACTCCTGGGTGACAGTAATCACTAAGTCAGCTATGCTAAAAGGTAAGGGAACCAAGATGTGTAATCATCTACATTGTTTTGTTTCTCAATCCTATGCTGTCTCTGCCCACCTCCAATGGTGCGATCAGCTATATATATTATCTTGACAGGTGTTTCATGAACAAAAATGACATTTTTAATGATAAAATGTTTGTTCTATACTCACCTGGCAGATATATATATTCGTAGTGCCCACCCCTCCTCCTCAGGAGACAAACGGCACTATGAAAATCTGAATAGAAATGGAATGGTTCGATATCCGCCTCCCAGCATGAATGGGCATTAACACCTGGACTCCCACCGCAAATAAGTTTTGTGAATTCTGTCGGACTGGAGAATACAGCTACATATATATCTGCCAGGTAAGTATGAACAAACCTTATTTTATCATTAAAATATCATTTTTACATGTTAGCCTGGTCTTGGTTAATTGCGATTATTTTCCTTCTAACTGGCTTTTTATGAGAATGGATGTATATTCAGGGTAGGTAAAGCTAAGCATTTTTGCTATTGTATTTATTCTGCTTTGGAATCTTATCTTTTGACTATGAGTGTTCTATCACACATTTGCCAGTCTGGGAAAGCTTCATGAAGCTGTTACACATTTTTAGGTTCTGTGCCACCCAGGCCATTTTATGCCTTTACATCTGAAGGGTATTTAGCACGGCTCATTTTCTCGCAACCCGTGGCCTCTGTCTTTCACCAAGCTGTAAGGCAGGTATATGGATGTGTTAAATTTAATCTAAAGTTTGTTGATGTCACTTTCCTGCATTTTCAGAGGACTGTATCTCTATAATCTTAGGCTACAGAGTCATCATGTTTCATTTTTTTTTTAAACTCTGGTTTGTTGAAGTGTTTAATCTGTGGATTTGTGAAGGCCTTTTCATCACTTCAAGAAAGGCTGTCCTTGTGGGATATTCCAGCAGCCAAATGTGACCACTTGTAGTCCTCTGTAGCCTAGCTGACCCCTTACATATTGCTTCAAGAGGCTACCCTGCTGCATCTTATTATTTAGACTGCAGCTTTGAGATGTGTGAAATGATTTCCTGTATTGTTTGACATTGCTATCCTTGAGAGTTTAGTGTTCATGGATCAGTCATTTTATATTCTCGTAAGTTTCTTACCACAGCCTGGACAACTGGCACTCAAGACTGTGTTGATAGGTGAGTCATGTCAGCTTTGTTGTTTAACTATTCACATGAACTTTTCCTCAGGAGGACCAGACACTTGAAAGGGATTTCAAAGTTGAAGATCGGCAGAGGATTCAGGCTTCCAAGAATGTACTTGCCTTCTGAAGTTGGTCATCCTTCAGGTGCTCTCTAGCATTTCATGGGACTAAGCTAATCAAATCAAGTGATTGTATATGAGATTAGGACTATAACTTCCCCCTTAAGTGGGTAGTGCCATCAGTGCACCTCACGCAGTGCACTGTAAGCATTCCTTGAGGTTCCTTGCAGCATCCCTTTGGCCCCTAGCTGCTGCCTCTTTCATTCCTTTTACTGTGCCTCTGTTTATATTCTCTTTCTTCCACATTACTTTCCACCCTCATAGTGCTGCAAGGTTTTCTTCTGTTACACCTTTCAGTCCTTTTCACTCTTAATTTCTCTTTCAGCATTGAATGACCTCACACCGTATATTTCCATGTATAAGTCGACCTTAAGATGAGACGCGGTAAAAAATTATGGCAAATTTTCATGAATTTATCTCAAATCTGTAGTATAAGACAACTGCTAAATTACAAAACCATCTGTGTATAGGCCAGCTTTAGCAACAACAGGTATCTTATGAAATATAGGTTACTGGTATATAAAGATGATGTTATTACAGATGCTGATTTACTTACTGTGTCCTTAGAAATTCAGAATAAACAGAATAACAAAGCCGATCTGTATCATGTTTTTCATACACACATTGCCCAAAAGGGACACCGTTGTTTTGTTTATGTTTCACCGTCAATCACAAACAACCCCTAACAGTAATACAATGATGTACGATAATTATCGTACATTGTTATCGTTTGTATGACTGAATTGTTCTAAACAGTTACAAACAGCTTGGTGTAATGTAATAATGAATATAATATTATCTTAAATGTTATTACTACTGTAATTACACTACCATTAAAATTTCTGAAAGGTTACTGAAAGATAAAGGTTGCTGTGAGCGCAACTGTAACTCGATGTTTACATTTTCTCAGCTGGCCTCACATAGATAAAAGTTGATTTTATATAAGTAACTTACCAAGTAATTACATAGTAATAGGTTTTCAAACCACGGCAGCCTAAAAATTCAAAATTCGCGGTAGCCCTCAGTTGTTTTGTGTAGGTGACAAGACCCCACCCACTTTAGGGTACCAGTAGGAACAACTTAGCAGGGAGCTCCAGGTCGTTTTTTGCCGGCTTCTGACTAACATCGGAGGTTTTCCGCAGTCTCCTTCATCGTTTTTCCGGATATTATTCCCGACGTTTGGTGAAGTACAGTACTCATTTTTGTTGTGGCCTTGATCTTTGGTTACTTAGCTAGCTCTGGTTGGAGATAGTATAACCTTTATTGTGAATTTAAAATGTCAGATTCTAGCTGTTTTAGCATTCGCTTATGTATAGAAGGGTGTAAGACTAGGTTAACGAAGTCTTCACATGATTCACACACGAAGTTTACTAAATGTAGGGGGCAAAAGTGCAGTATTGATAACACTTGCAGAGAATGTCAAGATTGGGATGATAGGAAGTGGAAGATATTAAAGTCACATTTGGATAACTCAAAAGAGAAGGGAAGAGGAAGGTAGCCACTAGGGCCGAGAATAGAGCTAGTTTAGGGTCCAATCCTTTACCTACTCTTGTAGAAGTTAGAGCAATTCCTTTTGCTCCAATTCCTACTGTGCCCCCTATCATTATCCCTCCTACTTTACCACATATTCCTGTACCAGGCTCCCGTGCTTCTGAATCTGATGCCATTGCCAGCCTCGAATCAAAGTTTGACTGTAAATTTGAATTTATTTCTAATGCAGTGTTGGAAATGGGGTCTTCCATTAGAGCTATTATGGGACAATTGTCAAAGGTGCAAAGTGATAGCGCTGTGAAAAGTGACAGTGTTGTGCATATTTAGGAGGTGGCTGCTCGTCCCACCGGTGCTTCTAGACGAAGGTCCCTGTCCTGCTCCCCCACACCAGGGTGGAGACATACCTGAGGTCCAAGGGAAGCTGGTGGGGTTTGCCCACAGGTGGTCGCCCCCTCTGTCGAGCCTGTTGAGTGTTCCCAAGCTGCAACAAAGTGCCTTTGGAAAGGCGTCTCAGTTTCGAAACATCAGCTTTTGTCAGATTCGGAAGTTTCCAGCCCTGGTAAGAGGTGCCCGTATCACTACCCAGCTTCTTCGCGCCCACTTAAGAGGCACACTGCGGAAGCGGACTGCTCATCTCTTCAAGTCAAGAGGTTAAGTTAAGTGTACCTTAGTTTAACCAGACCACTGAGCTGATTAACAGCTCTCTAGGGCTGGCCTGAAGGATTAGACTTATTTTTGTGGCTAGAACCAATTGGTTACTAACAAGCGGGACCTACAGCTTATTATGAAAAGAGAATCACATTATTGCGAGAAATGAATTTCTGTCACCAGAAATAAATTCCTCTAATTCTTCATTGACCGGCCAGAGACTCGAACTTGGGCCTAGGAGAGTGCTAGCCAAGAACTCTACGACTCGTCCAAAGAGGAACAAAAGGTACAGGGAGGCCAGCCATAACCCGCAGCCCTCCTGCAGTTTCATGGACCAACCTGCCACCTCTTCGGCCAGTCCCCGTCATTCTCCTTGGGACAGCCTGGAGCACTTCTCACCTTTTGAGTGCCTGTATTTGGCGTCTAAGCGCCCAAAGCGCCCATCATCATCTTCAAAGATCCATGGCACCTCTGAGCGCGTACCTACTTCTGAGTGTTCGGCGCCTGCCTCTTTGTGCCAAGCTCCCACTCCCGAGTGTGCGGCGCCAACTGCTGAGCGTTCGGCGCCAGTTTCCAAGCGCTTGGCCTCATCTGCATCGCTTCTGCTCTCGTTGGTCCAAGAGGTGGAATCCCTTCTGCTCAAGGGAGCTGTGGAAGAAGTCAAGAATTGCGGTTCAGAGGGATTTTACAACCGCCTTTTCATGGTCCCCAAGGCATCTGGGGACTGGAGACCTGTATTGGATGTCATCGCCCTAAATTTGTTCGCTCTAAAGATGAAGTTTCATATGGAAGACTGTCCATTCAGTCACAATGGATACTCAGGATGCTTACTTACATGTCCCCATACATCTGGGCTCAAGGAAGTAACTGCGTTTCATTTTTCAGAGCAGGGTTCTCCAGTTTCGGGTCTTGTGCTTTGGCCTGTCGACAGCACCACAAGTGTTTACACGGATTCTCACCCCTCTTGGGAATTGGCTTCATCATCTAGGAATAAACATCAGCCTGTATTTAGACAACTGGCTTCTCCGTGCCTTATTGGAGAAGAAATGCACAGAGGACTTGAAGAAAACTCTAATGACACCGACACAGGAGATTCCCTAAACTCATGTACTTTTCTTTTCTGTCCCCCTGCAGGCTGATCCTGACAGTTCCAACAGTTCCTTTCCCTTCTCTCCTGCTCAGCAGTCCAGTGGATGAGCCTTTTGGGGATGTTGGCCTACAGTAGAACAGTTTGTAAAACTGGGCTGGCTGCACATGAGGCCTCTGCAGTTTTTCCTCAAAGTGAACTGGAACAGAAGGAACCAGCCGGACTTCTTCATTTTTCCCATCACATCGGAGATCAGAGTGGGCCTTCGATGGTAGTTATGCAAAGAAAGACTTAGGGAGGGGGGGAAGTCTCTTCTTCCAGTGAGCCCCAACCTAGAATTTTATTCTGACACCTCCAATATAGGTTGGGGTACCCTTCTGGAGGGCCGAGAAGTTTCTGGAACGAGGTCAAGAGAACAGCGGAGTTACCACATCAACATCAAGGTGCTGAAGGCTATTTGCCTGGTCCTTCGGTCCTTCTCGAGCCTAGTCTTCAGTAAGAAGGTGGTGGTACACACAGACAACACTGCACTAGCATACATCCACAAGCAAGGAGGCACCCATTCTTTTTCTCTTTATGAGACAGTGAGAGACCTCCTCTGGGCAGAGAAGAACCAGGTGACTTTGACCGCAGGGTTCATTTTTGGGAGAATGAACATGATTGCAGACAAGATGAGCCGTCTCAAACAAGTACTACCAACAGAATGGACATTAGACCCCTAGTCTGCAACGATCTGTGGAGGTTATGGGGCAGACTGACCGTAGACCTGTTTGCAACTTCAAGAAACAACTGTCTCCCTCTCTTCTGCTTCCCAGTCCCGGACCCTCTAGCATGGGTGACGGATTCCCTCCTCTTAGACTGGACAGGCCTGGATGTTTACGCCTTCTCTCCTTCAAGATGATCGGGGAAGTGATAAATAAGTTTTTGTCATACCAGATCATTTCCATGACTCAAGTAGCTCCCTTTTGGCCCAACAAGGAGTGGTTTCCACAAAAACAATTACTGCTCAGACAACCCCACCTCCTTAGGTTCCACCAAGGGTTGTCCGCTCTGGCCCTGACAGGCTTCAGACTGTCAGAAGCCTTGTCAGAGTGAAAGGATTTTCGAGACGGGCTGCAGAGACAATTGCGAGATGCAGGAGACGTCTTCTAGCAACCTCTCCCAGTCCAAGTGGACAGTTTTCAGAAGATGGTGCAGCCGCAATAACATCTCTTCTGAAACAACTAAGTCAGATTGCCGACTTCTTGTTATTCTTGAAGTCTGTCAAGAATTTTCGATCTCTACTGTCAAAGGGTACAGGTCAATGCTCAGTTCGTTTTTTAAACATAGAGGCATGGATCTGTCCTCCAAACAGGGCCTCAGTGACCTCATCAGATCTTTTGAGACATCGAAGAAAAGGAGTTCTAGTTGTGTCCCTTGGAATTTGTATGTAATATTGAAATGGCTCTCCGGTCCCTCTTTCAAACCACTCTGTTCTGTCTGTCTCATAGACGTTACCAGGAAGACACTCTTTTTGGTGGCGTTGGCAACCACCAAGCAGATAAGTGAGCTGCAAGCAGTAGTCAAAAGAGTGGGCTTTCTGCAAGGGGACGGAGTCTGCTCCTTCTCTTTTGGTTTTCCTGCCAAGAACAAAGATTTTTTCAGACCTTGGCCTCGTTCATTCACCATTAGGAACCTTATGGATATTCTTGGACCAGAGGAAGAAGAGAGACTTCTTTGCCATATGAGAGCTCTCAGGTACTACCTGCATCGAACAGAGAAGATCAGAGGACCTTCAAACAACCTCTAGTTTTTTGTAAGGAACCTGTCTAGGCCTCTCACGAAGAATACCGTATCCTTTTTCCTGAGAGATCTGATTTCTGAAGCACACTCTAAGATTCAAGAGGACGTCTTACCGACAGTTAAGGTTAAGGATCACGAGATTAGGGCAGTTGCGACATCTCTGGCTATAGTACAGTCGACGTTTTGGAGATGCAAGTTTGTCTTCGCTGCACACTATCTAAAGGATGTGGAAACTGTTTTTGAAAATTGTAGCACATCAGTACCTTTATCTCTGGCTGGCATGGTGTTGGGAAAGGAAGCATGGGGGGACATCTGTCCCTCTACTATCTCCTCGCCTTGGTTAAGGTTTTGAATTTAAGGGAAGCTTGGGAGTACATTGTACCTAGAGTACCCATCAGTTTTTAATGGTCTGGGGTGTGGTTTTTATTATAGTGTAGGTGACAGCATTGTTTTTAATTTTGATCTGAGCTACGCCCAGGGCAAGGGCACATTCTAAACTTTGCTACAAAGTTCCCACTACTGTAGGGGCGACCCTTGGCTCATAGCCACGTCCACTTCATGCTAAGATGAGTGCCAACCAGAGGCAGTATCCACCTGTAGCAGCTCTCTCAACTGGTAAGGAAACAACGAGCATTTGTTAAATGCTAGCAGTTTTCTGTTTCAGATTCATTACTTTCCCTAATGTCTTGAAATAGAATATGTCCATGTATCCCACCTCCTTGCAGTGTAGAATCAGCTGTGTAATTACTTGGTATATAAAAGTAACATTTTTATGATAAAATATAGTTTTATATATACTAACCAAGTAGTTACAAGCTTGGAGCCCTCCCTCATCCCCTCATAGGGACATCAGGCCACAAACGAATTGAAGCTGTCTACTAAGTTGTTCCTATTGGTACCTGAAAGTGGGTGGGTACTTGTCACCTACACAAAACAATTGAGTGCTACCGTGAATTTTGAATTTTTAGGCAGCCAGGGTTTGCAAACCTATAGCTTTGTAATTACTTGGCAAGTATATTTAAAGCTTTATTTTATCATAAAAATGTCATTTTCATTTATTTGGAATTGTTCCTCAAATAGGCTACTTCTTATGAAGATATGGCAGTAATATATATGGTAAAAAATGGTTTTACTACATTTATTATCAGTTTATTTCATAATGTGAGTCTTTTCATGTATGTTGGCAGTTATCACACCAAGGCCGAGGCTAGCCTACAAATAAACATCACTTAGAATTAAAGGTTTGATTTTTAGAATGATAATATAAGATGACCCCCAATTTTTAGGGTTGAATTTTACGTTTTAAAGATCATCTTATACATGGAAATATATGGTAGGTCCCAGAGCTTGGCCTTTAGCCGAAATTTTATATTCCATTCCATTTCTACTAACTACTATGCCTTTAAGAGGGGCTTGGTTATGCCCTCCATCAATGCAGGTGGCTGTGTTAGTCAATCCTTTTGCTTTGAGATAGTGTTTCTTACTTTCTCAGATGTCACCATTTGGGGTCATGAGGAGCTTTCCCTCAGTTGAATGTTTAGTTGATACTGTATTTGCACTGCATAACTACAGAGATAATGTGAAAGCAATCTGCCGTATACTTTGGGGTATGTTTACACGCAGTATCCTATGGGAATACTTTGGACTCTTGGCTCTTGATGTTCTATCCCCAAATGCTTCACTAGATGCAATTCAGGGTCAGTTTGATTGGTTTATTATTAACAACTCTAGTTTTTATAATATTAAACAATATCAGTCATATGCTGAATTGCCCGCCTTCCATATTCTCATTCTTGCTTTTCCATATCTAACCTGTGCAGTAAAATGACTTGGCAGTTTGTGCTATCCGGTGATTCACAGGTGCTCATACATGAACAATCACTGGTGGCTCTCCAACTTCTTCATCTTTAAGACTACAGAATGGGGGTGTCTGGGAATGTTGCAACTGGGATTGGGGTTCAGTATGGGTTTGTATGGAAAATTATATTTCATTAAACTGTGATACTACATTTCTAATTTTCATTTGTATGCAGAGGATGCCATCTTCATATATTTATAATGTGAATACAATATATTTTTCCATTTGATGCAGGATAATTGGTGAGTTAAGAGATAAGTTGCTTGATTTAATAAGCAATATTTGTCAAATTAGTTGCATGAAACTATAGCACTTATTTTGTTTTCAGTTACATAAACAAGCCCAAGAATGTTTAACCATGTTATCAAATCGCCTAGGTGACCGAGAATATTTCTTTGGTCGCTCTCCTTCCACTATAGATGCTCTGATATTTTCATACTTGGCATTATTACTAAAGGTAAGAGAATATAACTGGTGAGTGTTTTGTTAAGTCAGACTTTTCTGTCGTTTTATTTCATCCTTATTTTAAAAATCTTTTAAATCAGTCCACTGAGAATTTATGGAATGAGTGGTCTTTATAAACTATAGTTCTTTGTAATAAAAGAGGAGGTTGTAGTAAGCTGCATTTGAGCTTTGGCTTATAATATGGAGCAGCAGAAATACCTATGATTTCATCTTTTATTTTTTTTTTAGTATTTAACACTGTCTAATTGTATATTCATTTATTGTCCCTCTTCAAAATTCCATTTTCTTTGCAAATGTCCGTGAGTCAACTGCACTGAGTAGAATGAGTAATTGATTGACTCCATGAAACAGTACTGCTCTTGGTGTGCACACAACTCATTTGCCATAGTAGGACCAGGTAATATGGTCCCTCCTTGAAACTGGCATCAATCATACTTGAATTTGCAAATCTTGAGATAAGGGGTGGGCCCTGTGTAAATCATGAGCCAACAGTTTTGCAATAATAATAATGGTAGTTTTCAGTAATTAAGGCTGTGATGATGGTATGGTCCTTCAAGAAAGTCCAGACGATGGATGTGCTTACAGGAATTTATCAGTCTTCTAATCTCAATCTTTTTAAGGGGAAATCATGTGGAAAATTTGGATGATGATTAATTTATTTTGGTGTTTTCATGCTTTGACCTCTTGAAATTGCTGGGAAATATACCCATCTAAAGCTGTCAATTAAATTATCCTCTGATAAGAACTACAGCACTTTTCATTTGCCAAGGTGTTTCTGAAGCTCTGTACTGGTAGGCAACAACTTCAAGTATTGTATAGTATATAGTTTCCTTTCAATTAATGATTATTGCTATAAAGTATTTAACAAGACCACCAAGGTTGGGCTCTTTTAGCTTGAACCACTTGATTCTAGTTCTAGGGCCCATCAATTTCATCTTGGCTCCTTTTATTCTCAGTAAAAGGTCATCTTTTCTTGTGTATGAGATGTCATTTTGACTAGATCTTGCAATTTTCTTGTACATAATCAGGTGTGCTGGTCACATACAGAAGACTGTGATTGCTGCTCCAGCATCAAACAATAGCAGAAAGTCAGTTAACCTTGTGCTTTATTTTATTTTGGTCATTGTAGCCATGTCCTCCATAGATATGACTAGAGCATCATTACTTTGACAGATGTTCCAATTTAGGTACCCTCCAACAATGGCTGTCTCATCTGCTCCTTATTTCCTCTTTCTCCTTCTCAGCACATCTTTGCTGGAACTCGAGATTTGTATGTCAAGGAAAAAGGCAGTCTACTTTAGAGATTGTAATGTTACCCATCCCACACTTTTGTTGTGGAAACTGTTCCTATCCCCTTGCAGAAGGATGTCTTGTTTTTTAACTTTTCAGTGTATGATTCAGCTTAAGTAAAATGCACTAGTGTTTTTGTATAAAGCACAAAAATTCTTTTGATTGATTAACAATTCTTATGTTTCTCAACAATACAAATGGATAGCATGGATTTGCATAATTGGAGAATACTTTTTAATTAATGCTTTTTCTTTACTAATGTACTTTGTATTTTGGCAGTGATGTTAAATTCATCACTGTACTATTTTTATATAAATTTGATAATATAGAACTTACAATTCCAGCATTCATGTTTCAAAGACACTCAAAATGACAGGAGGTTTAGGAAAGGCCTTAATTATTGTTGTGGAAATGCAGATCATTCTGGAATGTTTGAAATTGGCTGTAATCCTTTACTTAAAGGCTATTGTGTAGTGACTTAGAGTTTTGCATTCTAGAGCCTTTGTTGATAACTATGTTATCATAAATTGCCTGTGATTAGACAGTCATCTATGTCAGACTTTAACACACAAAATTGTCAGGGAAATTATGCTTTGTTGTTTAATGGAATTGAACATAGGTATTGTGCACCATAAGTTGTGATAAGCTCTTCAGTATGTTAATCAGATTGATATGATGTTTTAACTTTGCAAAACTTAGGTTATTGTTTTTTTCTTTTTCCAGGTCGATTTAAAAGTACAAGTCTTGCAGAACCACATTAAAGCATGCCCTAACCTTTCTCGATATGTAACGAAAGCAATTCAGAGGTTTTTCCCCTCAGGTGAGTTATTTTTCTTCCTTTTGTTTTGTGGTGTTAAAATTTTTTGAAAGGATATGATTAACTGTGAGAACTTAATTTTTTGAAGTCCCTTTTGTAATTTCTGATTTGCAGACAAGTGTGTTTGTATGTAGACACCCTTTTGACGTGTATTGTGCAATAACTGGCAATGGGACAGCTTCTTGGTTTTGATATTTTTAGCCTATATTGCATGGAGGAAAGCTTATTCTATCAATTAGTGGTCTTATTTTGCCTATTTTAACATTATCAAAGTTGTTGAAAATCTCATCAAAGGCCAATAATTTTTTATGATGCATCTGGAAATCCCAAATGTTTCTTGTGTGTAAGATCCAGCAGTGGGTATAGGACTGAAATGCAGTTCTGTTGACATGGGTATCAACATATGCTACTGCACACAGTAATCCATTATTATAATAATTTTACATTTTTTATTAATAATGTTTTTATATCATGAGTATTTTTTTAAAAAATTATCATTATTTTTATGGAAAAATTGGTATGTATAGCATTTCCGTTAATATTTGTATTTCTTATATGTGGATTGATAGTACTTGCATTATTTTTGTCAATAATACCAATGATTCTCACAAAATAATGCCAGGAAGTGATATCTCTTATGTTGGTGAAGTTTCGAGACTAAGGATAGTTTGCTTTTAAATTCTGAATTTGAATAAGACAATTTGGTGGGCCGAGTTGGGCAGATCTTTTTCTCTGAGTTCATTGTGCTTCAAGAGGTATTTTTCTAAAGAAAATTTACACTTTTAGGTTAGCAGATAATTTTTTTAAGTCTCTCATTATTTTAAAAGAAGCCTCTTTAAGCATACAGTTAATGGAGAACAGCCATAATTTTTTATTTGTATGGAAGGGTAAGCACAGTGTACCTAGGGAAAAAGAAATACTGTGGGCAGCCCCCTGTTAATGGTGGGGGTGCCATTCCTGGCTGAGTGCCAATAACCGAAAATTGTTGTTAACCGGAACATCACAATAATTATGGTAATAAATGGTGTTTGTGACACCATAAGCGCTGATAAAATGCTTACCAGCGCTGAAAATTGCTTCCCGACACTGATAAACTGCTTCCCAATGCTGATGAACTGCTTGCCAGTGCTGAAAATCTGGTTAACGACGTCGTTAGCTAAGCGTCGTAAAACTGAAACGCCGTTAACCAATGCCACCAGTAAGAGGGGACTGCCTGTATACTATATATCCATTGTTTACACTTATATGTTGAAAAAATGCCTGCTAGCACCATCTGTCAGTGTGATGTCACTGCAGGATTTAAAGTAAACAAAGCATATTTTATGAACAAGATGCAAGTTCATCTGGTAATATGTTGGACATGAGTCTGAATCCTTTCTTCACTTATTGACATGGCTAGATTCCAAAGACAAAATCATTAATTTGAGTCAAAATTAGTAATTCAGTGATCCCTCAATTATCCATTATTCCCCTATTCGCATTTGCCTTTCTCTGCATGCATGCAACCAACCCCCTGGGACCCAGGATGTACAGTAAACCCCTGTATTCGAGGGGGATGCGTACCACCACCCCCCCCGCGCGAATACCTCAAATCTGCGAATACTTAAAACCCCTCTAAAAAACACTTAGAACTGCCTATTTTGATAGTTTAAACACAAGAAAAACCCTAAAAAAATGCTTATACCCGAGTATTCTAGCCCTTAAATGCCTACTGGACGTATCATACGTCGACTAAAATTGTCTGTTGGGTGCCAAGTGGACGTACCGTACGTCGACTACAAAAAATTTCAACCTTTGGTCAACTTTGACTCGACCGAAATGGTAAAAAAACGCAATTGTAAGCTAAAACTCTTACATTTTAGTAATATTCAATCATTTACCTTCATTTTGCAACAAATTGGAAGTCTCTAGCACAATATTTCGATTTATGGTGAATTTTTGAAAAAAAACTTTTTCCTTACGTCCGCGCGGTAACTCGGCCGAAAATTTCAGAAATTCTTTCGTCATTTTGTCGTAATTTTTGCACTGTTTTATATTAGCCGTTACGTAAAGTTTTATATATGAAAGTGTGCACAATTTCATGTAAAATACAACAAAATACAACCCATGGTTGTAGCTTTTATCAGTTTGGAAATATTTTCATATAAATCTCAATAACTGCCAAAATTTCAACCTTCAGTCAACTTTGACTTGACCGAAATGGTAAAAAAACACAATTGTAAGCTAAAACTCTTACATTCTAGTAATATTCAATCATTTACCTTCATTTTGCAACAAATTGGAAGTCTCTAGCACAATATTTCGATTTATGATGAATTTTTGAAAAAACTTTTTCCTTACGTCCACGCCAGAAATTATTTAGATCACGTTGTCGTAATGTTTGCACTGTTTTATATTAGTCGTTACATAAAGTTTTATATATGGAAATGTGCACAATTTCATGTAGAATACAACAGAAAATAACTCATGGTTGTAGCTTTTATCAGTTTGGAAATATTTTCATATAAATCACGATAACTGCCAAAATTTCAACCTTCGGTCAACTTTAACTTGACCAAAATGGTAAAAAAATGCAATTATAAGCTAAAACTCTTACATTCTAGTAATATTCTATCATGTACCTTCATTTTGCAACAAACTGGAAGTCTCTAGCACAATATTTCGATTTACGGTGAATTTCTGAAAAAAAAAACTTTTTCCTTACGTCTGCGCGCGGTAACTCGGCCGAACATCTCAGAAATTCTTTCATCACGTTGTCGTAATGTTTGCATCGTTTTACATCAGTCGTTACATAAACTTTTATATATGAAAATGTGTGCAATTTCATGTAGAATACAACAGAAAATAATTCATGGTTGTAGCTTTTATCACTTTTGAAATATTTTCACATAAATCCCGATAACTGCCAAAATTTCAACCTTCGGTCAACTTTAACTCGACCGAAATGGTCGAAAAATGCAATTGTAAGCTAAAACTCTTACATTCTAGTAATATTCAATCATTTACCTTTATTTTGCAATAAATTGGAAGTCTCTAACACAATATTTCGATTTATGGTGAATTCTTGAAAAAAACATTTTCCTTACGTCCGCGCGGTAACTCGGCCGAACATCTCAGAAATTCTTTCGTCACCTTGTCGTAATGTTTGCACCATTTTATATTAGTCGTTACATAAACTTTTATATATGAAAATGCACACATGAAAATGTGTGCAATTTCATGTACAATACAACAGAAAATAACTCATGGTTGTAGCTTTTATCAGTTTTGAAATATTTTCATATAAATTACGATAAATGGAAAAAATTTGACCTTCGGTCAACTTTAACTCGACCGAAATGGTCGAAAACTGCAATTGTAAGCTAAAACACTTACAGTCTAGTAATATTCAATCAATTAGCTTCATTTTTCAACAAATTGGAAGTCTCTAGCACGATATTTCGATTTATGGTGAATTTTTGAAAAGAAATTTTTTTTACGTCCGCGCGTTACGAATTCATGCATCATATTGTGATAATATTTTCTCTGTGTTGCTTTGATCGTTTTACAATTTGTTATATACCAAAATCATTGCAATTTAGTGTACAATACAAAGAAAAAAAAATAATCCGTTAGCTTTAACTGTTTTGCTCACAGCACAATTTGTATAAAGTTATATATGAAAATTTTTTTTGCACTGTCATATATTTCAATATTTATATATGATAATGATATTTTTTTTCATTTCTGATGGTTGCATACTAAACTTCAGGCAATGACAAAAAAAGGAGCCAAAAATGAACTCTTAATCTTAAAAACTAAGCGTGCTGTGATTTTTTTAAAAAACTTTTTTTCCGCTTCGGCGCTAACTCCCGAACGCCGCTGGCATACGGGAGACGTTTTTGTAAATAGAGGCTCGGTGTTTAAGGGTTAATAGTTTTATCACAAAAAGTGCATCTAGTCATGAAAATATGAAAATACAGTAATAAGATTCGCGTATTAGCGGATTTCTCTGTGGAACTTAGCTACACATTATTCGCTGAAAATTCGCCCATTTGCAGTATTTTTCACTGAGAAATATTCACTAATTACTGTATTTTCATATGATTTTCATGACTAAATGCACTTTTGTGCGATAAAACTATTAAAATACTCGGGTATAAGCATTTTTAGAGGGTTTTTCTTGTGTTTAAACTATCAAAATAGGCAGTTCTAAGTGTTTTTAGAG